>NW_009220630.1:58274-70596 GCF_000690835.1 Fulmarus glacialis | reverse complement strand
TATCTTGGTCCAAACAAAACCTGCATATTTCTCATTGGCCTGGCCCTGTTTCTTGAGACTGTTTCACTGATTGATACAGGAGATAAACAAAAATTGAAATAACACATGCCTGGAAATATAAACAAAACACTCGCAGCAGAGAGAGAAGATTGCAAAATCAGCAGCTCACAGGGCTTGAATGCAGCCAGGCAGTCCCTGAAGCCAAGCTGTTAAAAAAACAAATAAATAAACAAGTAGAAATAAAACCAACTGCGATAAGCCCCTGACCTTAATTGTGTGGATATATGTCTGTGAAAGCCAGAATCAAGCTTTTCCCTCCCAGCCCCCACGCTAATTCCTTTGGCCTCGGTGACATAAAATGCTCGGGAGCCTCAGCTGGTCCCTCCATCTCCTGCCTACCCACGCCAGCAGCCAGGAGGTCAAATCTGTCGTTGTTCCTCTGCAGAGGAGACCCACAGGTTCAGCCTCCCAGTCCTGGGCTCTTCGTTCTTACCCAGCTTCCAGCACAGATGTCTGGAGCAGCAGTGGCTCACCTACAGACCTGGATAGAGCAGTTGGTGATGATCACGTGTCGTTGGTGATGAGCTTTCCCTCGCTAGCACATATAACCTGCATTGATGGGGAATGGCTGTTGGGGGATTGGAGAGGTTGGACGTAGTTTGCTGAGCCACAAAGGTGTAATTATAATGGGTTTCATGCATTTGTTCTGTAATTTATTACATTTGAAAAATCACCCCTAGTGATGCTTAATGTTTATGTAGGACTCCACGTTGTTAGATTAAAAGGCATCTGTTCAACCAAGATAAAAAGAGAGGCAGGATGCTTCTGTGTTAGAGGTGTATTAAATCGCCGTCCCCAGACAAGCCACTATGGCTGCTGGGGTCACAGGACACCCCGAGGTGCTTCTCCCCAAGCTCTGCGCTCTCTGCCACATGGTAGGTGCATCCTCCCGGTGCATCCCCAGTGCATTCCTGGGTGCATCCCTGGTGCTTTCCCAGGAGCACCTCCCAGGCGTATCCCCAGTGCATCCCCAGGTCCGTCATTGGGTGCGTCCCCTGGGTGCACAGCTGGGTTTGTCTTCATGGCCACGCGAGAGCACAGGTTGCACCCCAGGACAGAGCTGGGATGATGCCTCCCAGTGACTCAGAAACCTCCCGAGACCCCAAAAGGTTGCACCTCCTGTTGCTGGAAGCATTTCCATGGGAGGTACAGACACAGAGCTGAAGGAGCCCCTGGGCTGTGCTCCATGAGGAAGAGGGTGCAGGGTCAGGCCCATGCAGAGTTTCTCTGCGGCACGTTGAAACTTGCCCTCGGGCTCTCGCTCATGGACCTGGCAGCACATTTCCCGAGACGCAGCTCCTGCCATGGCCAGGTGGGAATTCTCCCCGGGGTGTGTTGTTACTCACTTTAAATATCTCAGATCTTCAAGTTCTCTTTTTTGAGCCTCAGACAAAAACATGACAGCTATCCCACAAATCAGCCATCTAAAGGAAAAAAAAGTCACATTTAATTACTCCTGAAGGGGAACTTACAAATCAGGAACACTTATTAGCGCAATATATTTTTTCTTCAGTAGCTTTGAACTAATCTCTAATAGTGCCAGCAAAGTCCTGGCATAACCTTGGAGTGTGTTTCATTATCATTCAGACGGAAACTGCTGTGTTATGACTGCAGTTTTAAAATAGAGTGCATTTTTATAATTTCTAAGTAGGCAATCGAGTGGACATAACACATGAAATTCTATCCAGTCCTGCCATCAAACCCTGCCCTTTGCTTGCCCATGCTGTTCAGTGGATATTAAGGCCTGGGTGCAGCCGAGGGCTGAATTTCAACCCCAAGGTGATCCTGCAGTCCTTTCCTCTGACAATAGCAATGTAAACATGTAGGTGTTTATGAATTCAGTAATTTAAAGTCGCTCAAACACTGGGGCAGCCTCTCCTCCTTCCTCCCTTTTCTCAGCACGAAGGCGGCAGGGCACGGGCAGCAAGCGGTTCCCGGCTGGAGAAAACGTGACCCGTGAGCCGGTCCACACGATGGCTGGGTCACCAGGAGCTTCAAATGCCGCCGTGTGTTGTCAGCACTGACCCGAGTGTACCAACGTCTTCCTCCCCTCAGGCAGCTCTCTGAATCTGCAAACCCATTCCCTTAGCTAACTAACAGATGGCAAGGGCAAAACTCATCAATCGTTTCCCAGTGGGGCTGCTGGTAACCCCTCGGTTTGGCAACCAGAGCGGCTCTGCCCCAACCCCACTGCTCCATTGTTCCCAGGCGGGCACCTGAGCATCGTGCTTCATCCCAGGCTTCATTTCAGACTTAGGACAGAGGAGGATGAGCGTTTAGCCTGGAAGCCACACAGTCTGTAGGAAGTTCAATATTTTCTTGTCTGCATTAGAAAGCTGTTGAAAAATGCGGTCTTTTCAAGAGAGAGTGGTAAAAGAGAATAGGAATGTCAGGGTGAGGTTGGAAGCCAACAAATATTGGGGAAGACAAATGTCTCCTTTTTGCTGATGAAACAATTAATATTTTTCCCTTGCTAATTAATGTATAAGCAGGAAAAATTACAAAGATGGGAAAATCCTTCTTGGTTTTAGCTCTACTGGGTACTCGGGAAATAATGAAGTAATACTACAAAATACGACATAGGTATGCTGCTCTGTTGACTTTGAACTAGGTTTGTCACCAGGAACTGGGGGCATGTAGACATCTCCAAGAGTCTCTCATGTCTCCCCAATGCCCAGAGGCAGCCTGGGCTTGTCTCCGTTGGCTGCCAGAGGTGGTTATCAGGAGCAGTTGGCATCTGAGGTGCTGGGAGCACCCCATGCCAGTGAGCGTGGGCAGCTCACTGCCAGGTCCAAGCGCTGGGAGCACCATGGTGCTACGAGAACAACCTGCAGCACCCGGGGCATCATTGTCAACTCGCTCCCAAATCTGCTGGGAATCCTCAAGTGTTGGAGCCACTCACTATAAATGAAAAGCAGCCAGCACAGAGATGCTGACGTTCCCTGCTATTGCAGAAGTGAGTGCGCTGGTGATCTGCTCTGAGGCATTTGGATACTGAGCTCATGAGGATGTGCAAATACACTGAGTTTTGCTTTAGAGACTTTTTTCCTCCTATCTGTAGGACATACCTGGCACAAATGACTGTGTTTCTGGGTATCTTGCAATTTTTAATGTATTTATCCTTTTAGCACATCTGGGAGATAAGACACTTGCCCATGACTGAGTCACAGAGAGACAGCATCTGATCTTCAGAGAGGACTGGGGAGAGAAGATGCAATTTCTTATACACTGGATGTTGGCGCTCTCAAAAAAGCCCCATAAGGCTCCTAAAAAGTCCATGTGAGCATCCCATGAGGTGCATCTGCACTGGTAGGCCCTTGTGCCTCTTTTGAAAGTAGCCTAAGTGGGGTGGCAACGTGACTTGTTGGGTGGGACATCTCTGCTTCTCTGCATCCCTGGCACACTCTCCCCTGCTTCCCACCCCTTCCATCCGCCAAACATTTCCATGAGCCGCCATTGGTGCTGCAAGTGGATTAGGTTACCCAGACCCCAAAGAGAGCTTCTTTGTGGCAGAAAAATGCCTCCGTTTGTTAGTTTAATCTCAGAAGTTTTCCCCTGGCAGAGGCTCAAATATGTGCCATGGGAGCAATGGTTTCACTGCTGTCTTCGGGGCCTCGCAGGTTTTCCAGGTCTCTAAGTCCAGCCTTGTTGCTTCTCCGAGGTTTCCCCTCTGCATTTCCCAACATCTCTGCCTGCTTTTTGGAGACCACCATCTTCTGAAAGCCATGTCCAGTCCAGGCAGTCCAGCAAGTGCTGCCCCAGGCACGCCAGCCGAACAAGATGCCCAAAGGCGTGAGCAGTGACCAGCCTGGCCCTGCTGGGGCATAAATAAGAATAAAAGACAATAAAAGTCAGGTGGCTTTACCAGGATTGACCTGGTATTTTTTGAGCTGCTCTTTGCATGGTAATTTTGTTTCTAGCTTTCTCCTGCTTCCTCGCAGCGTTGCTGTCTGCAAGGACAGCCCCGCCAAAAGTCTTTGGGGACAGCGGGCACTGCCATGTGCCAAGGCTGGCCAGCACAAGCAGAGTGGCAGACGGTCTGAGATGCTCTCCTTCCCTAACCGAAGGGGATTTAGTGAAGCTCGAGAGTATCTGCCAAAGCCACATTTAGCACAGGGAGATGATTGCAACACTCACATTACTCACTGCGGGTTTATAAATAAAACCAGCCCAGGCAGAGTCTCTCCTGACACCGAATGAAGGGATGCAAGGGGAGGCCCCGATATACTGTCCCACTAAATTGTTTGAAGCTTTTATCTCCAACAACCCTCCCTTAGCATATAGGTGACGGTGTCCAGCACACCACGGCGGGTAGGTATAGCTGCAGGAGGGGAGCTTTAACGTGTCCTTTCCTTAGCGCACAGGCCAGGGTGATCTCCTTTGCCTTCCCTGGCTGCCCAGAGCAGCAGGATTTCCTTGCTTGTCTTCTGCCATCCTTTGACTGCACTGAAATTAAACCTGGGTGTTTGCTCCTGAAGTGCTGGACCAAGTTCAGGAGACACGGCTGAGATTTACTGTCCCACACCACATTTGTGTCTGACCACTGGCATGCATCTGGGGGCAGAAATCTTTGGATGTCCTAGCACATACCGCAGAAGACAACACTCAGAAAATTGCTTCCTTAAATAGCTACTGAGCAGAAAGTAATACTAATCAAGGGAAGCTCTTTCCCGTTAGCAATGAGCTAACACTATGACATTGAAGCATCTGATGCGGCAGTGATAATATAGCTGTGAAGGTCTGGGACCCTGTGGAGCTGCTGCTGGTTTACCCTGTACCAAGCAGAAGCAGGGCCTGTGCTCTTAAAAACATGCAGATATTTTCCCCGGCAAAAGTCATTATTTGTCAGCAGCTGCTCACAGGCTCACTTCTGGAGTATCACAAGGTTTGGGCTTTTTCTCCTTAAATTTAAAGGTGTTTCTCGGTTCTGAGTTTTATTGATTGCAGCCACCAATTTCCAGTGAAGCTGCAGCTACAGTTGCAGTAAATTGAAGCCAACTGAAAGCAGGATTTCTTTCTTAGTTATCTTTTACAAATATCCCCAAAGCAGTCGATGGAGCCCGAGGGGTCATGGGCTGTGAGCTGCTCTGGGTGAGAGTGGTACGTGGTCCCTGCTGGGGTCATGTCCTTCCCAGCCACCATGGCCAGAAGGACAACAGGCACTCCTGGTGCATCGTCTACCCCTAAGTGTCTAAAACACTGTGGGATGAATGAGAACATTTGGGGAAAAAGGAGAGGAAATGTCACGCAATCAAGAAAACTTCTTGCTCAAATACTTGTACATCTTCTTAATGCCTAATGGAGAAAGACGCCTGATGGTTTCCAGAGCTCAGTAGCTGGATAAAAACAGAGCACAGAGGTGGTGGAGTGACAATATCTGTTAA
Source organism: Fulmarus glacialis (assembly GCF_000690835.1). NCBI lineage: Eukaryota > Metazoa > Chordata > Aves > Procellariiformes > Procellariidae > Fulmarus > Fulmarus glacialis. The sequence continues at coordinate 65,152 of NW_009220630.1, read as the reverse complement.
TGAAAAAACAGGATATACGGCTTGGGCTCTTGGGCGCTTGGCCCAGCCCTCGGCCAGAGCAAATCGGCTGAGCTGCGCTGGAATCGGCACCAGCGATATTCAATTCTCTTCCTTGTCAAATGCTGTAAATTAAAAACAGTATAAAAAGCTTTTAAGGGATATGCTTACTGACAGTTTAATGTAAGTGGCTGCGGGATCATTTTCTACAGATAGGTGTATATTGGGAAAGAAATTACAACTCGCTTCATAGCAGGTATTTTACTGTTGTTGCAGAGCTTCCTGATGCACTTATTCATAAGGAGCGACTTTCCAAACAAGCATCATGGAAGTTAATGGGACAGCGGATCACTCTGGCCATCCAGTGTGTGATGGGTGCCCCAGCCCCTGCACCCGTGCCAGGCTGAGATGGGGCGAATGCAGCTGAGGAGCTGGCAAGGCTTCTCTTGGCTCCAGTGGTGAAACCAGCCTCTCTGCTCAGGGACACAGCTCAGAAGGCCAGGTGACATCCCCAGCCACCAGGCATGCCTTCATTTGCACCCTCTGTGCCTCCTGTCCTGCTCTGCTGGTGCGGAGACGCAGCACTGCCCTCATCCAGATATGTTGTTGTGCATAAATCCACTGCCCATTTGACATTTGGATGAAAAGAAAAAAGTCCCCAGAAAATGCAAGTTGAATCAACAGAATCTATGTATGAAATCTAGCTTCTGAAGTTTAAATTATTAGTTTTGGCATTTTTTCAGTATTTTTAGTTAGTTGGTTTAAAAATTTCCATTTTTAATTCCTTCAAAGGTTAATCTGAAGATGGAATGAAACAGACATTAGTCAACTGAATATTAGCTTTTGGAGTTTTGGGGATTTTTTTTGGAAAAAGAAACAACTTCATGACAACCCAAAATATTTTTTCTTCAATTTTTTAATTTCAACATTATACAAAAATCACATGGGTCAAATTTCTGAATAATAATATTGCATCTTCTTGGCTGTTGATACCCAAGTCATCGGCACAAACCACTTACGATCTGTGAGGCCATGGTGAAGTAATTTGTGGTTGCTCTGTGGAGCCTATTCCTTTCATTGCACTTCCATTCAAAATGTGGGTAATAGACTTTCACCATTTTGCCCACTTTCCTGCTGTTTTTTTCTCATTGTATTTATTTTCATGGCTAACTATGGAGAGGCCTTGGACCAAAGTTTCAGGACTACTAAGGTAGTGCCAAATTTAATATTAATGTCATGGGATTTATAACAAAGGTGACACCGCTCATAATGTTGTTTATTACTACTGTCTAAGAAATTTCATTAGAAGTATGGACTTGGCTCAGTGCTGATAAATGCCAGTGGAAACTCTTCCACTGAGTCCAGCAGGCTTTGTGTCAAATCATATTTGCATCTGAAGAGATACATCAGCTAAATGCAGTCTAAGATAGAAAAAGGTCAGCTTCTTTGGAAGGGAAAGGTTAAGAGAGTACATCCTTCCTTTTATGCCTTTGTATGCATAATTTTTAAAAGCCCGTCATAAGTAATCTTGTTTACTGCAGATTTGACCATTTCTTTTCTGCCCGGAAAACATAAAAAAAATGAGCATTAGGGAAGACTATTAAGGGATATTTGTTTCAAGTGAGATACCAGGAATAAAAAGAGTTTGGGCTTGTTAATATTCTGGGTTACCTTCCAGTAGGTAAGTGCTGTAAGTGCAAAATCAAGAAGATTTCAAATAAATGCTCCAGAGGGAACTCCCTTTGCGAGGAAGAGTTGAACCAGCCACCTTCCTCGGCATCTCCAGTAACTACCTGTGTTACTGAAATTTCTACCGATTGCCCTTCTTGTTCAGTTGTGCTTCGCCCAGATTTGCATTTGTAATGCTTTCACTGTCTTCTCTTTAAGAAGTACTAGCCCTTGTGATACTTTTTTTTTTGATAAAAAATTGTTCTCACTGGTTTGTTGGCATAATTTAAAATTGTGAAGCCCTTCCTTCTACACCTACTGCAATGTGGAATTTATTTCCATTAGTTTAATGGAAATAGCAGTGCAAGTATGGAGTTACAAGGAGGAGAGTATAGAAAAAGCTGAGCAAATGTCGCTGCTGCCAGGGATGCCATTGCATTCAGACTGAGTGCTGGTGGCATTTGTGTTGCTGCCATGGTAGTCATCGTGTTGTTAGAGAATTTATTCCTCATGCCTGACTTGTATCTGATTTGTATCTGCCTTGCTGCAAGTTAACTCCATGCCTTCTTGTCCTGCGGTTTTGGTTACGTTATCCTGTCCCCAAGTTTTTCTTTAGACTAAGCCCATTTATTCCATCTTTCACTCCTCCGCTAGAAGACATCTCTCATCCTTTGTTTACTTGCAGGCTCATGTGCATACCCACCCAGGATGCTAACTGCTGATGCAATTATTATTATTCTTGCTTTCAGCAACACCTTAACTCTTCTGAATGGGATAATCAATATTCTCTGTTCATCTGGGAATGGTAATGGCTGACTGTGCCGCTCTGTAACGTCAGATGAACAGTTAAGCACCAGTGTGTTTTCATCTGGTGCGGTCCAAGGCTCCCAGCTGCCGGCAGCTCCCAGCTCCTTGCTCACGTTTATGTGAATTTTTCACAAGCCTGTGCTATACAATGGCCACTCAAGGCAGAGATTCCTTTGTTTCTTCTGTGTATCCTTAAACTAATGCTATCTGTATTTGTTATATATTAATCATTTTATAGTCATCTCTGCATGATTCCTTCTACAAATAAGAATCTCAAATCTCTCTCCTGTCATGTTTACCATAGCTAATTCTTTAAGTTGGGTGTCTCCAGTGGAGCTACAGCCTAAATGAACACAGATAAAATCATAACATAGGCTTGGTTGTAGTAAACCAGGATTTTCTTGGTTCTGCTGCAAATCAAACCTTTCAAATAACCTTTTTATCCAGTCTCTATAAATACTGTACCGTGGTGACAAAAGACAGGTGCTAGTTTCAGACTTAAAGCTGTTGTGTCTGCATCATCTATAAATGAAAGTCTCCTGAAGGAGAAGTCTCCAGGGAGGGTAAAGAGCTGCAAACCAGTGACTGCAGAGTGTGCCTCGGAGATGCGAAGTTAGGAGGAGAAGCTGAAAATGTGATATGTCTTTTTCAGTTTGACCTCAGCCTCTAATAGTGTTTGGCAAGTCAGCCTGGCAGATAAATTGGTTCGTATTAGAAAATGGGGTTGATTTATTATGAAATTGATTGCAGCCCTGTGCTGTGCTGAAGACATTAGCGATAACAGCATCAGGTGCCTCAGCTCTTAACTAATGGGCTTCCCCCAGGCTCTCTGCTGCTACCAGGCTTTTACCCGCAGCCAACAGCATCCAAACCACACAACTCTGCTGGTCCCTCCTCATGGATGCAAAATCCTTCCCAGGCAGGGGTGTTTCAGGGAACGCAGGTTGGGCTTTCTGGATGGGCCAGGATCTCGGGAGCCTGCAACCGTCTCCTGCTCCATCACGTTCGGGCAGGGCGGGCTGAGTTGCCCTGGAGGCAGCTGGCATTTCCCAGAACATACAGACCTGCAGGAGCAGGGCCAATGGCACCTTTGCAGCCAGCACCTCGAAATATCAAAGCACTGTATGTGTTTTTCTTACAACTGTTTTCTGAAAGTGGGAAGGGTTATTGGAAATATGGAAAAGTGTCAAACATCTTTCTTTTCCTTTTCTTTGGTAATATTGAAAAGTCTTTTAACCACAAAGAAAAGCCATCACCAAATGTAACAAGGGAGTTCCACTACTTTTTGCAAACAAAGCCGTATTCACCCACGATGGCCACAATCTACAGTGCACTTGCCTCAAATCCCTTGACACGGCAGGGAATAGCCTTTCCATCTGGGGCTGATTAAAACACAAATGAACAAACCAAACATACTGGCCACTTAGACCCTATTTGGGGTCTATTTAATTTGGGAAACTCTAATCTGCTATTTACAGTATGGATACAGATGTAATAAATACAAAAAACAGTATACCCAAAAGTCAGTCTCTTATGTTCATGCCTTTCTCTTTGGACACTTTTGCTGGGACCTACCCTAAAGAGCAAAGGGTTTTCCAGCTTAATTCACTGTAGTGGTAGTTAAGGGTTTTTCAACAGTTGTGCTTAGAAATCACTGAATAGCAGACACTGAAACATTTAGTGGCTGGTTTAAGCAATATTTTTCAATATTTTTGAAGGAAAAGGATTTTCAATGATTGAAATGTGCCTTTAGACATTTTCCAAATGAAAAATTTCAATATGAAAGAACCACATGGCTTGAAAGGAAAGCTCATTGCAAGACAGCCTGTAATTGGACAAAACTGAAAATAAACTTTTCAAAATAACTGAAAACAAATTGATTTTGGGGATGAAGGAAGGTTAAATTTTTATAAATGTTTTCCAACAACTGCCTGTCAGTCATTCACATATTGGCTCTCTTTTTGCATAAATTACTTTTCAGGTAGCAACGACACTTGCTACACCACCCCCATGATGGCCCGTGCTCCTGACAGAGACACAAGATTGTCTGGCTATGCTTTTGCCATTGACTTCAGTAGCATTTCGATGTATGAAAAGCAATACGGTATAACTGCCCTGCAGTAAGGAATAACTGCACAACATAAACTTTTGCAGAGAACAATTGTTTCTGCAGAAAGCACTCAGTATCTCTTCAAACCAGCTTCGGAGATAATGTCTTTCTCCTTCCTATCCTAGCAAAAGGTATCTGGCATCTGGCAACAGCTGCCAAGAAGCCAAAAGATGATAGTGTGTGTCTTATTGAAGCAAAATGTCCATGTGGCCAAGAGCCACAGTCGTCTACTACACCACCCCAAATCCTTTCAAGCCAGTACCATACCTGTTCTCCTAGGCTCTAGGTCTAGGGCTCACTAAGGCTACTGAGCCCTGGGTGTGTTCACCAAGACATGTTCCTCTCCAGTATGGATGTGCTTGAGCTGAAGGCCCTATAGCATCCATACCCTGCTCATTTCACAAGCACTCCTGGGAAGCATTCACCACAGATGGGCAAAGTGCAGCTTTCCCATCACACCACCTCCAGCGGCACCAAGCAGATAATATACAGATATGAGCGAGACAGCTGGGAGCCCCATATATTTTCCAGATTAATTTTTATAGGATAGCACATTGGCCTGAGAAACAGTTCTGAATATTGTGAATAATTGTCTAACACGTTCCTTTTTCAGGCTTGTGCTTTTATCATTAACACCTCCGATTAGCAAAAACTCAGAGTCTGAGATGTTCCTTTGATTTAAAAGGTTATAAATTTTGGATGCTATGTCAGAGAGTGAATTTTACAACGCAGCTGAGCTGTGGACTAATTAAAAGACTACCCCAGTACTCTTCTCACCCAATACATCTCAGATTTGTGACAGCCTTCAAGAAAAATCATGAATTATGCCATGTGCTCCATATGCAATCTATTGATCTCTCTGTGTGTACATATGCTCTGTGTGTGCGTGTATGTGTGCTACAGCCCATGTTCATGATGGCTTCTTCACAACTGTGTGCACAGATGAAAGTTTCTCATACCAGAGAATTTATAGCAGTGCAATTAATGATTGCAGTCATTTTGCTTCCTTGCCACCACAGGGTTACTACTGCTGTTTAACTCCGGACATTCTAGAAGTCAGAGTTGGACATTAGACTTCAGAGGAAGATGCTTCACCTACTCATGTTGCTCCGGTGCGCAAGGTGAGATTTATCTATCACTGAGCTGTTGCTTAGGTCCTGATTGAGATACCCTGACCCATGCCTTGTGGACCTTGTTGATTCTGCATAATTTAAAGTGAAAATGGGAAAAATGCTCATGTTTCATTTGACACCATGCATTGAGTGGTCCCATATCCTTTTGGTTGGGAGTCGATGTTTTATGGTCAGAAACGGTGTCCTCCTCAGTGCTCCACCTGACACAGAAGATCAGGATGTCTCTAAGTTGACTGGTGCTTCCCAGGGCGGTGTGAAATGGCTCTCTGCTTGCCAGTATCTCTTCCTAAGGCAATGTCTGCAAAGGACAAGCTTCTCTCAACTATTAGCAAAGCAAATATATAAAGAGCAAAAGGGTAACATATGTTTGAGAAACAAGATCTGGGGTGACCTGGAGAAAGTGGGAAATTATATCAACCAGATTTAGCTAGTGAAACCCAAACATGAAATCTCTGAAGTTTCATGGACCAGTATTGCATTTTTCTCAATCATTCTCGTTCTGGCTGTTGACGTCAGTGGATTTGGCAGTAAATCAAAAGGGAAACAGAGGGACAGTTTCCCCCCTACACATACAGAATTAGACATTCATACCAAGATAGATGAGCTAGATTTAGATGAGAGGGAATTTCTCGTTGAGAGTGTTCATGTAAAAAGTATTATACAGTATTAGGCTTGTGCGAGCTCCCCGCGTAATAAAGGAGAATTGTGTAAGCCTTGGCAGGAACATATCACTAGGACTTTGTTTTGATGAAAAAAAACGGGAAACATACACTTAGCTTTCCTACTAGTTGTAATTATCTGCTGTATTGATCGTGGTGTTAAGGCTATCCAACGGGTAGGGTGTGAGTAAGGATCAGGTTCAGTCCATGAATTAAAGCTGCCGAGTGTCAGCTCTAATTTACACACATACAGTTTGAAAATTGTCCTCCTGCAGCTGCAGAGCTCCCTGGGATTGACGCGGGAAACATACACTTAGCTTTCCTACTAGTTGTAATTATCTGCTGTATTGATCGTGGTGTTAAGGCTATCCAACGGGTAGGGTGTGAGTAAGGATCAGGTTCAGTCCATGAATTAAAGCTGCCGAGTGTCAGCTCTAATTTACACACATACAGTTTGAAAATTGTCCTCCTGCAGCTGCAGAGCTCCCTGGGATTGACGCAGAT
>NW_009220630.1:54006-58259 GCF_000690835.1 Fulmarus glacialis | reverse complement strand
GCAGGAATGGAGGCACCCGGCACTTGGCATTGCTGCTCTGTATTATGCAAATATCTGGGTTACGAAAGAAGGAAACAAGGGCAGAATAAATTGAGGGGTCTGGTCTCTTCTGCAGGCACACGTAAAACCCTTGGTGGCATTAATGAAATTCGCAGACTTGTGGAAAGGAGGACAGCCTCCTCAGCTCTGATTTTAGTCCTACAAGCGTGCAATACCTTGAAGGCAAGAGATGGTGATTACTGCAGTTCGCGTGTGAGGCTTTGCACAGCAGGGGCATCTATGCAGCCTGCACAGTAAAATATGCCATTCCATGTTCTCCAATACCACAACCCGAGCCAAAGTACAAGAACCAGCAGTTTCAGTGAACAGGGCTCTCGTTAACATACCATTATTCTCTCTGGAGGCAAGCCTGTCCCTTCTGCTGCTGAGCTCTTTGATAGGGAGGAGGCAAGAAAAGAAGCAGGAGATGATACCCCTCATGGTTCTGTTGTGTATCCCATAGTACTCTGCTGTACTGCACGGACAAAATATAGAGAGGGCCCAACCCATCCCCTTCAGACAGCTCACCCCTCACCCCCAGGCACTCGCCGGTAAAGCTGGGGTACCCCTCAGTTGAAGGCTTTTCCGTAGGGTTTCCAGCGAGGACCTGGTGGTGCAATGTTTCTGGGAAGCCCAGCCTTCAGCAAGCAGGGTTGCTGCAGCTTGGTCCCCACCAGCCCCAGCACTTGCTCTCCTCTCTCAGCCTTGGGGCCACCAACCTCTGACTGATTGCCACCCACCTCTTCCTCCCTCTGGCTGGCTGAAAAGACAGGGGAGGAGGAAGGGGAAGGGTACCCGAGGCACCAAATGCCTTATTAAGGCTATGCCCTGTTTACCAACTGCTATATCATCCCATCCAGGAGGTGGCTGTATATCAATGGAGAATGATGTTCCAGCAGGGTACATGTTTCATACCTATCTGCTCTGTAGGGAAGATGTGGAAGTCAATTAGCTGTGACCTGCTGAAAGGTCCTCAGAAAAGACGTTCACTTCACTAGGAGCAGCGACAGAGCAGACCTGAAATCCCACCCCACCCCACTGCTGTTATTTGACTTTCACCATGACTGCTGTGCGGTTGCCTGTCCATTCACAAGCATTTGTTGTGGACTTATTTGAGTATATCTTTGGCATTTGAGAGGTGTCAATCTGCTAAAACTTAAGTGGCAATAGCTAATCACAGTTAGTTTTATTCTCTGCAGAACATAACATGAAAGCATATGGCTCAGTAGCATAACTTGCTTTCTCTGGGCTAACAGCATGGTCAGTGCTGCAAAAAAGACCCAGCAGAGGATACAGTCTCTGGTCTTTGCTGCAAGCTCTGGGGATCCTGTGCTCAGAGATACATCAAATGAAAAAAAAAACAACCCACCCTCACATCATTATTCATTCCAAAAAATGGCAACACCAGGTTTTCTTCTCACCTCTGATATCTTGAGAAAACACTGCTTTCGAAAGTGAATGATTTTTGCAAGGTCCTTGAAATTCAGTGCCACTCATTTCTGATTTGAAATCTCTCTGTAAAGGTTTAGAGATGGAAATTTCAATCCCTAGACCCTACAGTATGTGCAGAGTGGGTGTTATATTGTATTCATTCAGAAAGCAGCCATACCCACCTGTCCGTCAAAATCAGAGGACCCTTGTTGCCTTGTGTGTGTATTCAGTACGCCAAGCAAGAGTGTAAACAGTATTTGCAACATTTTCCAGCAACCTTCTGCAGTGAATTCTTTATGGCACAAATTTTTCTATCATAATTTACATTTCATACCTCTTTTCCCAAATCTTCAAAGTCAGAGGACCAAATCCCTTTAGCAATACTACTATGAAAGCTACTGACTCATCGGAATAACCGAAGTGTAGGATTTGGCTTAACTTTTTGGCTTGATGCCGATATAACATTTCATAGATCTTCTTTAGGTGTTTCCTATTGTCATGGCAACTCTGATCAAAAACCTTTCCATGAATAGCCTTGTCGATTGCAATACAAGCTCCTGGCTGACTACAGCCTGCCGTTCTGCTCCAGTGTGATTTCACAAGCTCCTCTTGCTTGACCTTTCATCTCCTATCTTTCCCCAGATCCCTTATTGCTCAAGCTAGAAACATATCTTTTGTTTTGCAAGAAAGCTTTAAAAATCTTTATAAGTGATAACTAACAGCCAGATCTTGCAGCTGACTTCAAGGAAAGAGTTGCCTTAGGAGAGATTACAGGCTATAATAAGTGCCTCTCCTGCACGGCAGTGCATGGACCACGATAAATCTACAAGCATTGGCTCTAGCAGAGCCTTGAACTCTGCACCTCCCTAAAACCACCCTATAACACAGAGGAATAAGCTGAGCTGTAGAGAGGGGTGGGCTTGGTAAAAGGGATCCCACTTGTGAACAACAAATCCCACGGCCAGATTCCCCCCCAGTGCCGTGGCAGCTAAGAGAGATACCGCACGTCACCCAAGTCTAATACCACCTTGCTCGCTCAGCTCCGGGGCAGCGGGGTGGAGAATCCGTATTGGTCAAGGCTGCTAGATTTGGCTTTTTGTATCTGATTTTTTCTAAGGTGTTTGAACAGACACATGGGAAATTGCAGCACTATGGAAATCAGTGAGAGTTTTGCCCCTGGCCTTCTACAGGGCCAGGATTTCACTAGCTGTCTCTAAGGTATCATGCTTACCAAGAGCTGAAATAGCTTAGTGGAAATAATGTACATTTTGCATATACATCTTATCTGAAGTTGGTATCATTATCCCCAGACGGGGAAAATAAGGCAGGGAGAGGTGAAATCTCATGCCCTAAGGTCAGCCCATCACTAACCCTGGGAACAGAAGAGAGGTCTCTGGAGTTTCTTCTCCCACGTGGGAGCTAGTGCTATAATTCATTATTTTAAGCACTTGCAAAAAAAAAGCTAGGAAGGAAAGAGGAATAGAAATTACAGGGATAAAAATCCTTCTTTATATATACATATATATCATATATATGCTATATATATATAGTTTTGTCTTGTCTTGTATCTTCAACCCTGCTTTAAATAAAAACTCACAGACTTGTCGGTTTCCATCAGGCAAAATTATTATTCGGCTTTAGAAAGAACATCTTGCCAAGTGTTGCAGTTCAAAAATAAGGAAAACAGCTCTGCCAAAATGCAGCAAAATGTGATTACACAAAGCCAAGAAGGCCATAATTAGATCATTACCATGGAAACAACCTAATTACATGTGTAATGCAGCAAGGTCTGAGCTGCGTAACCGAATGTGTTTTGCTATTGTCTAGCAGGGCCATAGCACTGCCGTTTGCCTTGTGTTATTAAGCCACCTTGATCATTTTGGATTAGGTTTTCTTGGAATAAGTCCCCCTCCCCATTATGGAAAGAATTAAACTGTGCATGAAATGACTCGAGCAAGACTGCCTGAGGCTCGGCACTGTGTGCAGGCAAACGGGATCCTGCCTGCACGACCAACGGGGCTAGGCAGCCACAACTTTACAGCCCTCTTGCACCAAGATCTGGAGCTCCCCAGATAAACAGCCTGCAGTCCCTTAGCCATGTCCAGGAGTTGACATTTAATCATAAGCGCAACCTTGGAAAAGAAAGCTGAGGTTGCCAGAAACTTGCTAAAGGTTGCCGCCTTCCTCTGCCTTGTATTAATTTGTCCATTGATGCAGTAATTCACCACCAGGTCGGTGCTCAATGGGGATGACATGTAATGGCCAGGCAAAGGCGCCCTGGAGACCCGGTGTACTCATTCGCATGTTGCTTTCTTGCATAGCTGGACTATATTGTGAAAATGGGGGTTAAGCAGAGCTGGGTTATGATATTGTCTCACTGGTGGAAACCAAATAACTTCTGAAGGACAGTGTCATGGTTCTTATTTTCAGGCAGAGAAAATGAGGCAAGGTGAAAGGATGTGTTTGTCAGCTTGGAGGATCAAGGCAGAATTGCGAATAAAATACACACAATCCAAAATAATTTCAGGGAGTAAAAGCCAGAATCGTACATACATGGTTGCATGCCTTGCAGCATAAAATTAGACGCACAGGGAGAGACAGGGGAGCATTGATGAACCTCTGCTATTATCTCCATAGGCCTACAGCCCACTGCTGTTGAATCATGTGGTTGTAGTAAATACGACCCACGGGGTATATACACGAAATGATGGTAAGCAGTCACCCCCTTTGATGCACATTGGATTTCTGTGCCTGTTCTGCAGTCAGACTGGATATACCTCACT
>NW_009220630.1:42893-53975 GCF_000690835.1 Fulmarus glacialis | reverse complement strand
GAGGAGGATGGCTCATTAGCTAAGGGGTACAGTAATAAGGCAGAAGCCAACGGGACTGCCTGGCAAACCTACTGCTTCTGCTAATTAATGAGGAGAGATGGTTGCTGGGCCAACTGCAGATGTTGCTGCAAATTATGCCATTGCTATCCCTGCCAGCGAGCTCTCGCTGCAGCTAGCACATCTCCAGGTGTTCTTGCCACAACAATAGTCCCTGCTGCTCGTTTTGTCTCCTTCCAGGGAAAATAAAATGCTTCCTTTTGGTGGGGAGAAATGCTGATACTGAAGAGGTTTTCAAGCCCAGACTCCACTCCTTTAATTCCTTCTCTTCTGTTGTGTTGGTCCCATTTTCCTTCTCTGATTTGTCCTCAAATTCTCTTCATTTTCCATTCAAATTGCTTTCCAAACCACAGAAAAAGGCCAGAGAGAAGCGCCTCGAGTGATGCCGATTTCCCTGCTCAGTTTCCCAGCCATGAACACTAAGAGGATATCTCGAAGAAGCTGCCGAAACCTCTTCCCATCCCGGCTCTCTCCCTCTCCCCCGATGGGGCCATTGGTCCTGCCAACACTGGCAGCGACGCAGACCTGGCTGGTGCAGAACTGCTCGTTCCTCTCTGGCTCCTGAACAGGCTGGTTTTCTCTCGCCTGTCTATTGTACAAACTCATGTAAGTTCACTGGGTAAAACATGATGTTCAACTTTTGCGCAAAGTCAGCAGAATGAAAGAAAAAGAAGAAAAAGCCCAACCCCCGCCACGTTCTCCAGTTTTGCTCCATATGCAAAACCTGTCTGTACGGTTCTGCTGAGTGCCGATGCCCTACTTTTATCCCTCACATAGCTCAACTAAAAATACACTGAGATTTCAAGCAAGGTCCCTGTTGTGAACCGTGTGAGCAAGCAGGCGTTGCTGCAGCCCCAACCCCGGCGCGGTGCAGCCCGGCCGTGCCTGCACTGTGCCGTGCTCTTGGCGCAATTTATACCAGCCCTTGGCACTAAATAGGATGAGAAAAAGCCAGCGATCTTGAGAAAATCAATACCCCTTCTTCCCATCAGCTCAGACAAAATGTCCTGACATGGTGTTGCAAGAACAAAATTGAGGAAAGATATGAGATAACTTAAGAACTACTCGCTATTATTACTACCATTAGTGTTATTTATAACGCAGTAGTACTGAAGAAGCCCTGCTGGTATAGAGGGTGGCTTTAAGCAGTAACATCTGGGGCTCCGAAACAGTTATGGAAATAAAACTATGGCTGAAACTCTTAATGCTAGACATTGTACATACTTGCTTTATGTGCTTAAACAGAAAAGAGACTACCATGCTATTTTTGTCTAATTTGTGTGGTCCTGAGAAAGCATGATAAATAAAGGTTAGTGGAAACCAATTTTAAAAGCAGGGGAAGCTAATAGAGATTATTTGTGCTGAAGATAGGGTCTATAAATTCTCCTGCCCTGGAAGAAGTGACTAAATTTTACCAGCTGGCTTCTCAAGTTACTCTAAACAATGTTTTTCACAACAGCATGGTTTTTTAGAGGGCTTCAGCTTGAAGTTCACTTTAGCTGTCTTCTGCTTAATTTTCCATTGCATAAAAGGAAATTATTTGATCAGACCTATGGATCATTTGCACATAAGGATTTACATATGTGGGTCTAGTTTTATGAGGAATGGCCATTACTTCTACTACAAGTCAGCTATTTTCACATGCAGGGCATTAATCTCGCAGGTTCTTTGCACGGGGCCGTTCCCTGGTCAGGACCACCATTTACGATATTTGGGAGGTGACCCCAAACGTTCCAGCTGTGGGAATATTAACCTGATAATCCCATGAAATGGGTAAATGTGGCAGTTGGTTCCCATCAGGGGGGAAAAATCTCGACGTGTGTGTGCTGCTGGCCCCCAGCCCTGCCTGAAGCTCACATGGAGCCTCTGCCCGCGGCAGGCTGGGGGCCAGAACGCCTGGTGCTTCACCTCCTCCATCCCCTCCTCCTTCCTCCAGCAGGTTGTTTTCAAGGGAAAGAAAGACATTTTTTCCAAAGCCTTTCAGCAATTCCTTGTTTAAGAAGGGGAATAGGGCTCTGAAGAAAAAAAGCCTGATGGATGGTGCACTTCCCAGGGCACTCCCCCTGTTGCAGAAAACACCACTGATGCAATTCCCTGGCAGACTAAATTATGAGTAAAACTTGTAAAAGCCATAAAGGTATAAGCATTTAATTAAGACTTTGGGAAGCTATTGCATTTTTTTCCTATTAAATATTAATTCCCTTTAAAAGAGTACTTTTGAGCTGTTTCGAGAACACAACTGGTACTCTAATGCCATCTAATTAATTAAAAATTTCATACACATATGTATTAACAGTCTGCTATTATTGCTGAGGACATTTCACTAGTATTTAAATATATTGAACCAAACATAATTTGCATTTAAACAGCAATGATCTGTACGGCTTCTTGGAAAGGCAAGTCTGGTAGATGAAGTCTGACTTTGCCTCCCTGACCTCAAAGTCCCGACAGTATGCCGAGGCAGCTCAGCTAGGATTTCACTCCATAAATTGAAAAATGGCAAGGAAACAGCAGAGTTTCTTCCGAAACACAGTACGGACAGGGTACTTCGTGAGTTCACTGGTGACGAACGCAATCTTATCAATTGCTGACATCTTCATTAGCAATGTCACGTCTCTTATCTGCTGAGCTGCCCTTTCTCACCTGTCTTGTTGATTCTTTCGACGTATGTTTTTTAGTGGAGATGCTAACAGGACCCCTGTAATATCCAGAGTTGCAGATGCGGAGGCAGAGCTGGCGGGAGGTAAAGACATGGGCCACCTTTGTCCCCTGACTCCAACTCCCACCCGGCTGAGGTGGGTACCTCGGGAGGGCTCTGGTGCGTCCCTGTCTTCTTATGGCCCCAAGGATGTGGTAGACAGCTGGGGAGAAAAAGGGTGCAGACAGGAGAAGGTGGGATGTGGGGTTTTAACCACAAGAGATGCATCAGCGGGATGTGCTCTCCTTTAAGAATTACCTCAGTTGTTTCCATTTCCAGGATGACTTCCCAGCACTTATGCATTACTCTTCTACTTGTCTAATACGGTTCACATTGATTTTTCCCCTTACTCTCTGCTGAGTGTACAGTCTGAAACACCAAAGACCTTAAAGTCAAGGTCAAGTTTTTATTCCCTGAGTAAACAAGCTGGGGAGAAGGGGAGAGAGGGAGCAAGCACTTATACCAAAAGATATACTCAGAAAGCTACGAAACGAATATATTCCTTCTAAAAAAACTCTCCAAGGAAGAAAGCGTACAAAAGATTAATCCTTTCAGTCTGCAAATTCTGCATTAAATAAAATCCTTACTCCTGAGGAATAAATGTTAAGAGGAGGCCACTGTGCACGTGACCAGAACAAAGCCAATCTGGAATGTTTAAAGTCAAACATGAAGTTAACCACTGTGTAGTCAAGGTACAAGGAAGCATTAAAAATCGTTTTCATTTTGCTAGCCAAACAGCTTATATTTTGCCCATGCGCTGAATACTTTTATTTCTCATCATTGTATCTAAGCATTGATCCCATTACATTGAATTCCCAGTGTTATTTTTGACCAATTAATGACTCCATATATTATGTTTGCCCATTTGTAATTAGAAGCAAAGTTATGCAGCAAATGGCTGGCTCCTTATCTGTGATTCATGGACTCTCTTGAGCCTGCAAATTTGGCTGGAAACTTGGTAAGAAATTATTTTGGCTGAAGATTTTGGATGCTTCTTGCTCGTGTTGAGCTGAAATACAATGAGTTCAAGTGTTTTGGGGCTTCTGCTTTGGATTTCTTCCAGACAGAGAAATGGGTCGTATGAAAGTAATCATACAGCAAGGTGGAGATACAGAAGCTGCCACACTGGGTCAGACCTGAGACCCACCCAGACCCAATGCTGGCACCAACAGCAGTCACTTCGCACGCCTCAAGCAAGGGCAGCCCCTGCACAAGTACATGTAGACACAACCCTTGTGAGCCTCAGCCCTATCTCTCCAAGACAAAGATTGTTTCAAAGCCCAAAGTCTGATGCTTTATGCTCTTTCTGATATTTTTCATTAAAATGAGCTAATGCATATACGGTAATAATTGCAACCTGATGCTCTAAATCTTTTCAAGCAGTTTGGAAACAGAGGGCCCCAGCTGCAGCTAGCAGCATGGTTTGGGGACAAAACAAATTATCTTGTGCAGTTTGGTTCATCTATTTTCAATGCTAATATAATTAAATGAGACAAAGTCTACAGGCAGAGGTAATACCTCTTATTAGAACAAAATGACAGTTTAGGGAAAAAAAAGCAGGTATATTTTCAGGCACACAACCCCTTTCTCAGGCTTGTATGCCAAAAAGCTTGTCAGTGTATCAGCTGGTCTAACAAATGATATTGCTTCTCTGTATAAATACTGCTTCAGTCATATCCTTAGATGATAACAGCTACAATAACGCCGCTAATATAATTAAAAGCAGTTGAGAATGATTGAGTGCCCTTTCACAGAAGAGTTGGACATGAAGTTTCCCAATAATAGCAGGGCGGAGCTATGCTGCAGGCACAAAAATATTTGTACTTTTTCCCTTATCTTTATTCTGTAATTCTGATTTTACTTACACCAGTATAAATGGAAGTCACAGGGTTGATACTGGTACAACCCCCTTTGGATTTTGCATATATTTTCAAAACAGTCTTGCTACCTTGTAAAACGTATCTCTAATGCAGAGGATAAAAGTAGGTCATCCATTTTCTCCAACATCCTGCTATCTTGGTAACATTAACTGAAAGGAACAGTGTGTGCACATTTTATCCAGCATCACCATCACTGTATTCCATCAAATTATGACCCTTTAGTCCCGCCGTTGGAGTGATTCCCAGAAAAGGCAATAATGTAAATGATGCACGATAAGAAAGAAAAAAAAAAGGAAAACCTCCTAAGGTGGAAAATGTATTGACAATAAGCCAGCTTAGCTTTCCCTGATGTTGTTTATTTTCATATTATGTTTTTAAAGCAAATTTTTCCAAGACACCTCACAACTGACTTCACATGTAGATACAAATAGAAACAATTTGTATGTCACAGTAAATCTTAAAAGTAGCAAATCAAGGCTTATAAGAAGGAAGTCAAGACAGGCAAGATAAGAAGTAGAGAATGATTAAACAAAATAATTTCAGAAATTTAGATATTAGAATTTGTTCTCTGGATGAGAGCAAAACATGCCATCAAAGAGCAAGAAGATTAAGGAGTTTTCACACGTAGGATTAGGCGGGGTGTGGAAAAAATATCTTCCAGTGAGGGAAGTAGGAGACAATAAGATGCGTGAGAAAGGGACTGGAGATTCGGGAAAGCTGGGAAAAGAAAGAGGGAGAGAGCTGAGGGCACGTGTAAAACAGCACTTGTCTGCTGGCCCAGATCCGGGCAATGCTGCACCACGTCCAGTGCCGCTACGGGCTGGCACCAGGCCACGGGGCAGCTCTGCTCCCGGCTGTCCCCAGGGGTCATCGGGGTGCCACGGCTTAAATATATGGCTGCTGCAGGTGTTCCGTGCAGGACTTCAGTTTCCTCTTTTTCCTTTTTTTAAAATAGCATTTCCAAGCCTGCACTTTTCAGTCACCAAACAAAATTGCAAACTCCTTCAGTTTGGGAGAGAGTATGCTGCTGACATGCTCAGAAATGCTCTGAAACTCCCTAAATAAGCACTGCCAATGTTTATTTCTAAACATCAGAGAACCAGGGAAATAGAGTAGCACTTTGACTGTTTTGATTTGGAAACATTTGTGCAGATTCAACACTTGTCTGCAGCACCCTTCTGGGATGAAACCGCATAGGTACAGCAAGTGCCAAAAGTGCAGACAGAGAATTTGGAGGGGAAATTCCAAAACTCCGTGTAATTTTGAAGAAAAGCCATTTAAAAGAAGTCTGATAAGGCAGAAAGGTTGTATTTCAGATAGCTCACTCTCCCCATAGCCATAATTCTCCGGGGAACCTCACGTGGTTGTTTCTTCTTAACAAAAAGCCAGTAAAAGACTCACATATTCAACAATATTTTTGAGCTAATCATGTTTTAGTTATTACTTAATAAATGCCACTGCAGGCCCTGAAAGTTATTTTAAATGATTGGTTATATACATGTAGATCCATATTTAATGTTACCTACCTATCTAAGAGATAATGTAGAACCAGGAGATTGGCAATCCTTACTTCTACTTCTTTTTATAATCTCAGATGTGAAGGCAGATTTGCCTAATAGGAGGCCTAGCACTGAAATGCTTCATTAAAAATCTCAAAAGTTCAGAAATAATAAAGTCATGATGATTGCGTTATTAATTGTTATTGCTCATTAGTACTATTGATCATAATTATTAATATAGCCACAATAAATACATCAGCACTGGCATATCCAGGGTGCGATGACAGGTGTTTTTCTGCCTGTTCTTAAAGACCTTACTGTGTTAAAAGCAGCTTTTCCAGGTTTTCCTCTTCTACATAGCGCTGTGAGAACAGTTTGCCCATGGCACAGGCTAAGCCCTGCTCCCACTCACCCTGGCCTGGCCCCAGCAGGGTTACCCCACGCAGACACGGCTTAGTACCTCAGTGTTATGGATTAGCACCAGGAGAAGTGTTGGGAGAGAGTGAGTTATCTGATGTTTTCTGCCTCCTTTTTTAAATCTATGGATTAGCCACAAGTGGATGATCCTGAGACTGACGTGGGAAGGTGAAAGTGAAAAATCCCACAAATCGAATCAAAAACCTCCCACTCTTCATTAGCATCCCTGTTTAGGATGGATGTTCATGGAAAACAAATAACAAGGACAGATAATACCTTTAGAGAAATCTGTTGCTACATGTTCACAAATATAGTGTTGAGGGGTCACTCCAACATAGTTTGCAAAGTTCTGAAAATTTTGGATATTTATCCAGTGCATGCCAAGCCCATCCCGACTCAGCTATGAGCAGCAAAAACACTGCCATGTACACACCTTCTGCACCTATTTCCCTTCCCCTTGCTGGAGCCTGCATAATACTCATTCCTCACTGCTGTGATCACAGCGGAAAACCCAAACTCTCCCTTTTTCCCTGAAACATAATTTGACGGGATATTATTTTATAAGAAAACTATGACTGGTGTATTTTTGTTTCACATGAAAAAGACTGGGATTCAATAATGCAGACAGGGCCTCATGGGAATTAAATTTCTGCTTATATTTGGCCACACAAATTTAATTTTTGTTAACCCTAAACTGGAAGGAAAACTCAGTATATTTAACAGGAGTGACTGGCAGAGCTGGCTGCACTAGAGACCACAGTATGATTGCCCTGGGCTGAGAATAATAATAGAACTGGAAATTATTTTTGAATTGTGATGTCCTGGAGAAAGATTTTTTTAAAAGCAGCTACGCGTGCTCTGAGTCACCGGGGCTGGCTACGGAGCCCTGTGCTGCAGATATGTCACTGCTCCATCCCAGCCACTGAGCGTCAATCTGCGCCCAGGGTTTTTATAGGAAACAGAGAGGGGCAGGAGGAAAAGGGAATAAACTAAAATAGCAGCAAATGGCACTAGCAACACACTGTGAATGAACCAGAGGTTGCTAACCACAGTGCTGGGCAGGACACCGAAATGCATTTCGATTTCCTGCTCACCGGTGTAACGAAAGCATCCCTTTTCTCCTGCAGAGCCTAGAAATAGATGGCTGACGGCTCTTGTGTCACGAAGGGCATGAGAACAACCTATAGGAGATTGCTGTTTGTTAGGAATTCCTCACAATCCTGAATCTTGCAGCAAACTCCCAAAGGGATGCAGAGAGGAAGGGAAAAAGTGCTGGATGTGCTTCTGTGGGGTCCAGCTATCCCATCAAAAATGAAAATGCTGTAATGGCTACTGTCCAGATAGACCCTGGGCAGAAGAGCTTTTAATCAAATTAGATGAGGAGGCCACGGCCCAGAAAGTGGTGAGATTGAAGACTAGGTGTGTCAATAGCTGTTGATGAAGCCTGGGCTCAAATCCCGCTCCACTGCATCCAACGGGAGGTTTTTTCCATTGGTGCTCAGACACCACTATAGTGGGGATGTGAGTATTGCAGGCAGCTCACAGCCCTTTGAACTATCCTGTCTGTGGGCATATTAAACCCCAAAACTCATCTGCTGTTAATGAACAGACTTCTACAGTGTGTGAGGATACCCCCAAGGGCTTGGGTGGCTTCAAGCATCTCAGGGAGTTGCAGCATCTGAAGAGCTTCCTCACCATGAAATGTCCACGTGGTCCTTCGGGTCCACAGCGCAGGGCACCGGGGCTCATTGTCTGCAGCGTCCTGAACCCAAGAAAGTGCCCGACGGTTTCAGAGGGTCCCTGCTCTGCAGCCAGCGCTGCTGGGGAGGACGATGAGCTTAAACACCAACAAACCAGTTGTCTGAGAGCCCCAGACCCGGAGCAGAAACCAAGCTGGCCATAAACAGAGCCGACTCCACAGCGACTGTTTGATTAAAACTATTTTTGGAATCGAAACTCACAGGTGAGAAGGGAAGCAGAAAGCAGATAAATTAGCCATTAAAAAGTGGAGCAGCCACATTGCTGAGCCCTATCAGCCATTTCAGGCGGTGAGTAACAGGGGACACGACAAATCCATCTTTGTTCTTCTGCTTTCTCGCTGCACGTGATCGGGAGATAAGACAGTAGCGAGGTTTCATTTTGCTGGTGAAACACGGAGTTATTCATTAACCCGCTTTGCTAAATAAAGCCCTGATAAGGGCAGAGCGCCTGGCAGGGTCAAGCCCAGGTGCAGCAGGGCTGAAGGCAGCCGCAGCTGTGGGACGGGCAGGCATGTCCATGTCCTGTGCCAAGGCCACCAAGTCACCCGTGGTCACACGTACCCGGGATGCCACCATGCTTTTGGGCACGGACAAAACTCCATTTTAGCAGCCCCCTTTTTGCACAGTGAAAGCAGGGGCGTTGAGTAACGGCAGTGATGCGTTGCTGGATGAAGGCATTGCTTTCTTTTAGCAGCTGGAGATGCGGCATGAGTGTTAACAGTGAGAGAGGTAGATGAATATGGATTTTTCAGTTTGGTTGTCAAATCCAGGGGGAAAATTAGTAAAACCAAGCATTTTCCTCAACAGGAAAAGAAATGTTCTTTTTTTAATATATAATGCTGGTTTAAAAAATCCTTTCCTAAAATTCAGGTCAGTTTTTAAACAACAAAGCTTGTTTCAAAACAAGAAGTCAAAATATTTTGTTTTTATTATGTTGAAACAAAATGTCTCCGTATCTCCAAACCATTTCTTTTGACATGTCAAAATGAAACATTTGTACACTTTCTAATTTTTTTCACAAATACCGTTGGTTCCTGCATTTTTCAGTGAACTTATCCATTTGAAAAATGTCACTCAGCTCTAAAAATTACCATACATACAGAGCTACCTCTGTTACCGCATTATGTCTCATGCAAGCGTGCCAAATATGAATTCCTCAGAAGGGAGCTGGTTAGACTTCAAAGCTGACCGATAAAGCCTGAAACGGCATAATGACAATTAAAAGGGTCAAAATGTTAGTAAACTTTCCTTTAACCCGCATCAAGGTCCCACTCTGCAGGTCAATGCTATGAGTAAGGATTAGGTGGGTCATCTCGCTGTCTCTGAAGAGCACGTACGTGGAGGGTCAAACCATAGCTTGTACCCCCATGCATGTGCTCAGATTAGTGCTTTAATTCTTGTTAAAGCACCCTGTCTAAATCAGGGCTTCCTGGGAAATGCACCATTTTATGGATCGTCTTAGGGTCCCTGTTGAACTGCAGGTCTCTGCAAGTAGCTAAGGAACCTCTTTGCAGGCTTCTTGTAGGTAGGTTGTGCGGGATCTAGCCATAAAATCATGCACACGCATGAAAATCTGGCAGTCCTCCAGCGCCAGAAGGTACGTGTAGAAGTGATGAGACTGAAACATCCCTCTGCACTGCCCCGGGGAAAAGAGCAGCCCAGAAAGGCTGGTAGGTACCTGCAATGCTTGGTGTGACTCTTCTTGTCTCGCTTGTCTTCAGAAAGCATCTTCTACACTTCTTCTGGGGGTCTGATCATCTCAGCTCCCTAGTTAAATCTTATTAGACTGTAGATGTTGCATGATTTTGATGTTCCTTTTCCTGGTAGCTGGGTGGGTAAGAGAAGTCCAGACCTTGCTGGGGTGGTGGGTTTTTACGGAGAGTGGCAGCCAGCAAGGTGTCAAACGATCCTCAGCACAGCACCACGGCGTATACTTCTGAGGCCGCTGCCGGCACACAGCAGAGTTTCATTAGCTCATACTGATTTAAATATAAATCCCCTCTTTGTCGCTAATCACTCCATTCAGGGATGGAAAGTCCACGGAGCCAAAAATATACCTGGTTAGTCAGCAGGTTTGTGAATATTTTGAGATATTGGAGGTCATAAGTCAGTTTGCTGGCATTATCTTGATTATCCTATGGAAGTTTTTACTCAAAAATAGTCTCCAAAAATGCAAGTTTAGCAAAACTTGGAGCTGAAATCATTGGAAAACATTAAATGTACTCACCAAGCTAAATTCACACGAGGGCAGTTACTGTGTAACAGGCAGATGCTTTTAACTACCCTTTATGTTCTGGTGCTTACTCACATCTAGGAGCAATAATATAGGTGAAAGGTTAGAATAAAAAATAATAACTTCCCAAAATCATAATGCAGAATTTTAGTTTTTATATTCAGATCTATCAGCTGCACATGCACATTTGGGGTTTTTTAAACAAATCACACGGAAAAACAATCTGCAGGGGTTGCTGGTGTCCCAGGGCAGCCGGCAAGCGTGGCATATGGAGTGATTTTTTCGGGGACCCATTTCTCAAGGGTATTTTCTCAGTCACCCTTAGCAGTCAGGGGTGCAGGAGGTGCCTGGGCTGGGAGCACAGCTTCCTTGCGCTCTCTGTGCAGTGTGACTCCTGGCTGTGAAAGGCACCAGAAGGATCCACCAACAGTCCTTGCCTGCCAACCCCCGCCCCCCCCCCAATTTGTATACCTTCATCTCTGTTCGCTGTGCTCCATTACAGTGATTTATGTGCTGTCTGTCATCTGGAGCACGGGGG
>NW_009220630.1:0-42862 GCF_000690835.1 Fulmarus glacialis | reverse complement strand
AGCGGTAAACAAATAATAATCAGCAGAGATAACACAGAAATGAGTCCACAAATGATACCCCCAAGCAGGCAGCAGTATTGAGCTCCCAAGGAAAGGGGTTGGAGGGGGGGCTCTCAGGTCTCCGGGAGAAGGGCAAAAGAGGGAGGCTTTGGCAAGGGGTTAAATCCCATGGAGGAGTGGTCCAGCACTATGATATTTGAAGGACATGGGCAACACGACAGATTGGCTGTTGGACAAGGAAAAAGAAATCTGATATTGAGAAATAGGAAAAGGAGAGCTGCTCCTAGGGAGGTAGAGAGGGGAAACCCTGGAAGATAGGCGGGGGGGCAAGCAAGGCTGGATTAGGTCTGTGATGCTGAACGCAGTGGGAGAATTACATCCCCTTGCCCAACCAAGCAGGTAGAGCATGTGTTGCATGTGCCACAAAGCTGATGAGGCCAAAAAATATTCCTCCTTTTTACCTGTGTGACCATGCCTTTGATTGTTGTTTTGACACCTCAGGGTTCTTTGTCACGGTCAAAGTACAGCAGCGTACCAGAGGCTTAGCCAGGGCTGCAGGAATGTAACGTGCCCAGGTATGCGACAGTCGTGCATGGAGACAGATGGGCTCAGGAAAGAGCATAGGGGTGGAAAGGACATCAGAGATTCACCACCATCCTTTCTACGCAAAAGGTGACATCTGCACAGGTTGTGTCATGGTACCACGGGCAAACAGCAGCAGCGTGCCGGCCCCGAGGCCACGGCACCCACCCAACAGCAGCAGCAGAAGTAGGGTCTGTGTGACCAAACATGGACCTCTTCCTCGGCACTCAGCATCCCTACGTGATTAAAAAAGAAGCGGGGCCCTTTTAGAGATTAGTCAATGGTAAATTATTCCCTTCATTGGTTATTTGTGATGAATAATGAATTATTCTCATAACATTTACTATGCTGTTCATTTATTATACAGGACAGGGG
The DNA here is from genome assembly GCF_000690835.1 of Fulmarus glacialis. Lineage (NCBI taxonomy): Eukaryota > Metazoa > Chordata > Aves > Procellariiformes > Procellariidae > Fulmarus > Fulmarus glacialis. The sequence continues at coordinate 41,905 of NW_009220630.1, read as the reverse complement.
AATGTTTAGAAGCTAATTATTGCTAGGAAGGCTCTACACTTGCAAAATACGTGACTTTTGCATATTTGTTGTATCAGGGCTTTAATTGGGGGAAGGGCTGTTTATCTGTTTTAGCACGATTTTGCCCCTCCAACGTCCCCTCCTGCGGGCAGGATAGACGTCTCCCTCACCGTCAGCAGCCGAGCTGCTGTGCCCCCTTTGTAGGAGGAACCCCTGGAGCAGGTCTGGAAAATAAATTGTCACTTCTCCTTACATGCAGCAGTAGGGAGGCGCAGCATTTCGCTGGCTGGTGGGGCAGAGGTCCACACCATGCATCACCATGGCCACTGTACATCTCCCATCACTCTTTCAAGAGGCTACCACTGCTGCCAAGACCTTAGCAGCCGCAGCCGGGGAGAAATCCTGCCATGTCAGCGATGAGCCAGGGGCTGCAAATGTCCATCACCTGGGCAATACCCAGAGCAGCAAGCGATGGCAGGGCTCAACGCCATGCATTGCTGGAAAAGCTAGGGAGCAAAGTCGTGGGGAGCCAGGAGGAGATGGCCTCCTGAACAGGGAGAGGTTGGGGGGATTGTTTGTTATTCTTGTAAGTATTATATTAGGAGACTAAGTGAGTAATATCCTTAACAGTGGTCTAGCAGCAGCTGTAAAATGTCAGTTATAGTTGTCAAAACTAACTGCTGTGCTGCTCTTTACCAACAGATTTATCTCGGCCATTTATAGTTGATAAATAATTTATCAATTACTTTGAAAAATGCTTTTAAGGAGACTCGAACCTCCTGCCCAGCTCTGCTCGCCTGGGTGCATGGCGCAGCACCCTGCTCGCCCGCCACGGCCAGCTGTGTCCATGTCCTGCCCACGCACGAACGAGACATTGTCCTGCATTTCCTTGAGGGTCCTGCTACAAGAAGCCAAGCTGTGAGAAAGGTTGCTGTGTGCCTGTAGCTTAGCCCTATTTGTTGCTCCCAGATTGAAAAGGAGCATCATGGACCCAACGCAGGCTGCCTCTGCCTGGTGGGGCTCTCTCCTTTCTGAGTCCTATGTGATAGCTTGTGGGTCCAACCCACAGCTTGTGAGAGCTGGCAGAGATATCATTGACCTTGATGGAGTAATATATGTTTACAGCAGGAGATGAGCTAGTTCTGTGCTTTCTAATATTCTTCTTATCTACATTATGTGCTTAATATCACTGTCTTCTTCTTGTGGCCTCCAGTAATACCCTTGCATATCTCTGGATAACTGTTACTAGAGCTAAGCCAGTGAGAGGTTTATAAACCCATGGGGAGAGATAGTTCAGCGCCATGTTTCTGAATAATTGATTATCACCCGCTTCAGTATAAAACTGATCTTCAGTGATACCCTTTTGGCTGTGCCTCATCATCCCTTTTTCTTTTATTTTGATTCCCCAGCAGAAATCTCTCTCCACCAGCTGCCTTTGTAACCTGGTAAGAGCATTGTGAGCTGCCAGTAAATGATCTTTTATTTTATTTTTCATCCTTGTAGTGGTAAATTATTGTGTCAGCACAGAGACGATGCAGGTGACTAACCTCATAAAATGTAGTAAATGATTAATAAAATCTCAAATAACAATAGCTCCATGGGCAGATCATAACTCGCCACTCTTGAGCAGAGCGCATGCCTTCAAAGGACACTGGCTGATTGCTCTGTAAGGGAGATATTTTAGCCATGAGTCAACAGAGAAATGCCAACCTAGGCACAGCTTGTCAACATTGACAAAAAGTACATCAGACCTTGATTTTCAGCCATAGGTAACACCCGCTGCGCTGAGTGATTTCAGCATGAGCTGTGGGCAGGCGGTGTGCTGCAGTCCCAGCCGGAGCCGGGGCGCTGACTTGCTGAGCACATGGCCACCAAGGAGCACGTGCTTCAGCATCTGGGCAGGGGGACACGTGTGAGCATGGGGGGGATGCTCACACATGTAGGTGATGGAGGGATGCTTTGCTAAACTGCAGCCGTGATCCAGAGACCCAGAACAACTGCTCCTGTAAATCCCCATTTTTTTAAATTTTTCTTTTTAAATGGGGAAAATTACTCTTGGTAAGGTTAAATTGCCACTACAGGTGGAAGGGCTGAAGCCCGATCTCAGCAGATTTCAGAGGGGATGAGGTTTTGACATGCAGTGACAAAAGTGGTCCCCTCTTCCTTAGAAGTTTCTGCATCAGTGGGCACTTGAGTGCTAAACGGGAGCAGACATCGCCCTTCAAATGCCTTGCCCGGATCCTTGCCTGCCCTTCCCAGCGGGAAGCTGCCTGGAGGCTGGACCACCAGCCAGACTGGGAAAGGTGCGTGCAGGAAGATGCTTTCTGTCCATATTTAGTTTTATAGGACCTGCAAAACTCAGTGCTCGCAAGCTGTACTTCAGCTGCATCCCCATCGGTTTGGCATTTACCTCCACAGACACAGTATTCTTGCAGCACACAAAAAAATGCCTTTCTTGAAGCATCTCTTTATTCCCTGAAGGCACCATATGGGACAGAAACCTCAGAGAAAGGGAAACAAACTGTATTTCTCCATGTGACTCCAATTATTAATATTCCAGTATTGGCCAAGCACTTGTAGAGCTTTAATGAGAACGTCCTCTTATGCGCTGTTTCCAGAATTTATGCGCAACAAGCAATACATAAATATCAATTAATGAAGCGACTATAGAAAAATTAATTAAAACATGAGAGGATAGAAGCCTTTATTCAGCCCCCTAAAAAGGAAAGACATGTTCACAAACCCCTCCCTCCTGCTCAGAAGAAAGCTCTCAATTCCAGAGGAAGGAAACCATTAATTTTTTTTAAATTGCACAATACTTTTAAATTAATTTCCATAAGCACCACAAACACCAAATGGGGGAGGGAAAATCAAAGATTTCGCAATTAAATTAGTACTTGAGAGCCGTCTCTTGCCTGTTGGTTACAATCCAAACTCCCTATATCCCGTAACTTGCCTGCGGTGGCAGACGTGCAGACAGCAAGCGGCAGCCTGACTGTAGTCCTCCATGAAGTCCATAATGTCAGGGCTTTACTAATGGCACCTAAACCTATAAATCCACTGCTATAACCACTAACACGTTAATTAGCCTAAATTAAAATTAAAAACTGTAAAAGAAGACAACTGGAGGTGAAACCGAGACATGCAGGGAGAGGTTGCTTTTTTTTGTCACCCGGTGTTTCAGCCACAATCTGGACACGGTTTGCCGGCAGAAGGTGGCAAATGGAGTTGGCCCCAGCTCCAGCACAGCCACGGGAGCCTCTTCATCGACTGTCCTGAGACGTAGCTCATCATTGTGGAAGGAAACGAGGAACAAAGCAGGGAAATGGGCAAGGAGCAGCTCGTGGGCTGGCCAGAAGGAGAGCCACGGACTGTGCTTGGCAGCCAGCATAGGCAGGCTGGAAAACCTCCTGCAACCTGCTCTCCCCACCAGATGACATCTGCAACTGCATTTTCCTTTTTTCTGTATGTCATGGTGATCATCCCTTTGGGTCCCCGAAGAGGCATGAGCCGTTCCGGTGCCAAGGAGCCGCCAGCCAGAGTCACGGCCAGGTGCTGGACTTGAAGACCATCGGTTGCAAACTGCAAAACACTCTGATCCTGTTTTTCCTCAGGCTTTTCCAGCTGAGAGCTCGGGATGCCCGTTCACTTTCAGTGGAGAAAAAGTCGATCAGTGTGGCGGCCTTTTATAGAAAAATAACTGGAAAATAGGACAGCTCAATGAAGCTTTTCCTGCTTTTCCAAAAAGTGCATGAGACCTGCATCCACAGAGGGGATGTGCGCACTAACACTAGGGTAAATAAAAGCCACATTTTCCTCTGCACGGTTGCATACTTCTAAATGAATAAAATACTAAATCTTGGGGGCTCGGGGTACTCCAGGTGACCAATGTAGCGGAAGAGTTCTCCAGTGCCTCCTGAGCATCCCCTCACCTCCCCCACGGTGACCATTACAGCAGTGTTTGCCGTACACCGCAGTGCCCTACAGAAATGCTGGTTCACGGACACAGGGCTTATCTGTTACGTTACAAAAACATCAGCACTAACACTACGCACTTACTTACCGCCTTTTATCAGAGGGACTGAAAGGGTTGGACCCTCATTAACGCTAGCAACTGTAATGATAATATTTTATTTCGCCAGCACCCAGTTCCTGAATGTTTTTCTTCAGGCAGCACCCTATTGACTTTGCGTGCGGCTGGAGGTTTGCCCAGCTCGGCGCCGAGCACTTCAGGAATTGATCAACGTTGCTTTCATCCCAGGAGTTCAAGGTGCTTAGCAAACGACTGAACTTCATTTGACCTACAAAATACAGTATGTTTTACAGCATCGACCTTAGAGATTGGTGAATGGATGCAGATTTGCTAAAAATTACTGAGCATGTGAGCCCAGGTGTCATGAAAGAGCTGCCGAGGGCACCGACCTCCAGGCCATGCCTTGTCCCCAGCCATCCCCTCCCTGCCCTGCCCAGGCAAAGGCCACTGCTGCCTTCCTAGCGCTTTCCCTCCTTGGCTAGGAGCCGCTCTCTGGGATTATTTTGCCTTTTGCATTTATTTGTTTAACATCAAAAATACCATCCATTAACCACAATGGGTAAAAATAATAATATTTTGTACGTGCCTGGGGTTTTCTCCTCGAAGCTCTTTACAAACAGAATGAAATCAATTCTCGCAGTGAGCTGGGCAGGTCAGTGCCTATATAAATGTATATATATTCCCACAAATGGCTGGGGATGATGTTCAGGATTTACAACGGTGCAACTGAGAAGTCAGTTGAGACCTGGGGAAGGCAGCAGTTGGGTCAGGACCAGAGCTCAGGGTTACCAGAGTCCCCAGCTTAAACCCTGCTCTCGGCTTTCTGCAAAGAGAATGTAACCTGGGACGAGGAGTTCCACCTAATGCTGCGGGAAGGGTGAACTCGGCCTGTGACTTTATTATGCCCAGACCACATTGTTTTGCCCTTTTCCCTTCTTTCCGTCCCTTTTGGTAGTACTTAGAGCTGTGCTAATAGCAGCTGGTTCTTCAATCCCCTCCCAGCTGGTGGGGAGCAGCTGTGCCTGGGGCCATGGCCGAGCATCCCGGTGGTGGTCGGCCGTGGTGAGCACCGCCACGGCTCTGCCTCGGCCAGGGACCCCGATGCCTTCGCTGCCTGGTGTCAGCTGATGTGAAGCGGGACGTAGAGCCCTTTTTCTCATTTAACAGAACTTGTTAATTTTTCTCTTTTATAACCTGCAGCATTATCAGCAGCAAATTACTGCTATCGATAACTCATTAGCAAATAAAATGAAAGACAATGCTGCTGACATCTGTATGAAGCTGTGTCAGAGTGGCTCTGGCTCCTGCTTATTGGGCTTTTAGTATTCATTAAGGCCGGTAAATGGCATGTGTTTAAAATGCTGATCTACGCAGCATGTGTTGAACTCTCAATCTGCATTAGCTGAGACAGCGGCTTGTACCAACTCTGCCGCCTAACTAACTTGATTTATCATAGTTTCCTAAGCTCTGTTTATGAGGCTGTTTTGTTTGTAGCAACTTAATATTTTTTTCACATGGGAGAACTTATCAACATCTGTGCATCACATTGCGTCGGGCATCCGGGTGGCCTTGATCGTACTTGTAATGCTGGAGTAGATCTGGGGCGGAGAGTCGCTCTGCCGGGAATCCTGTGACTGCTTTCCAAATGACAGCTAATTTAAAAGGTGGTGCTTCCTCTGGTCGTTAGTCTCGATAGAAGGAAAAACACATTATCGCTTCCTCCTCTGTCCTTTCTCCGTCTGGTTGAGAAAAAGGAGTGCAGGCAGCGAGAAGGGCTGTCGGGCTGGGGAACTCCCTGCCACGGGCTGCCAGCCAGGTCAAGCAGCAGATTAAAAGATGGGTTGGACATCAGTACTGATAAAAAATGATCTTTGTGCCTGTCACCAGACACTGAGCACGCGGAATACTGTTCTGACATTGACTGTGTCCTCTCCAGCCAGCTCGACCCTGACCAGATAAGATGCTCTGTGCTGTTCTGGCTCCTCTTATCTCTTAAGGCTGCGGCCCCGACACATCAAGGATACACAGAAACTGTTCCTTAGCACGTGTAGCCGCAACATTTTCACCTGGTGCCCTCAAAACCTGGCTCACAGTCGACTGAAAGCATGACCTCAGAGACACTTTGTTCCAGGCATGTTGCTATTAGGCGAAGACCGGGCACTTTATGGCGGCTTAATGATATAATTAAGCTTCTTCCAGTGGGATCCCCTCTGGCCTCCCTTTTGAAACCAAGGCAGCTCCCCGAGAAGGAATTCCCTTATAGAGAAAACGTCTCTATGCATTTGTGGCTTTGGGTTTTTTTTAAAGTCAGGGAAAAAAAAAGCTTAATATTAAAACATCAGAAGCTTTCTGTGATATGGGATTACATCCAGCTTTACCAGAAATATGTGTGGTTTCCTACTTATCTGCCTCTGAGGGTGGAAGACGGACATCGGTGTCTCCAGAGAGGCTGGGACGGAAACGTCAGATAACGTAATTGTGAAACACTTTGGGCTTAGAGCACGCAGGCTTTTTTGGGTCTCGCTGATGGCATTGGGAGCTTATTTCAGTGGCAGATATGAACCCAAACCACTGGACTCGTCAGATTGCCTGCCTTGAAAAACCTTTAAGGTGGTGGCACCTTTCCAGGCCTCCGCGCTGCCCGGCTCCTCGGCTGGTTTAACTCTGCGGTGGGAAAGCACCTTCTCCCTGAGCTGGGTCCTTGTTCCTTAGTAAACACGTCTCCGTTCCCATGCGAGAGGGAGTTTCCACTGCTGTCAGCTAGGCTCATGGCTATTTTGCAATAGTAGTATGTGAGAACGAAGGCTCCAAGTTCCTGGAATAAATGTAGGGTTTTTTTTCATGATGATTGGAGTATTTCTGTGGAGGAATTGCTCCTCCCTGCACTGTCTATAGCTTTGTATGCCTTGAAAGCTGCCTTTGAAAAGTCCACATATACTTCATACCATTATCCTTTAAGATCCAGAGTTTGATCCTCAACATAATGCCATTATTATTACTGTTTTTATTACCATCATCTGTTTCCATGTGCACTTGGGAAACTCCAGGGCCTTCAGTTCTTAAGAAGATCAGAGCGTGGCCCACTGTAATGAAGCAACCTGTTATAAGGTCACACGGCAGGAAAAACGAAGGGCAGCACATGCACAGTACCAGAGAAATCCTTGACATATTCCTTTTAAAGGTGACATCAACAACAATATTTAGTATGAGCAATTTCTGTTTGGACCGGACAGCAGAGGTTTCTCTATTCTCAAGCAGATTAATAGCTCTGCTTTTTTGTCTATTCTCACTAATTTAGAATAAATGAAATATGGTGCATGGGTACACAGGTACTTGTTTCACCATTAGGAAAATTCCCAGTTACTGGCAAATTTCTTTGGTGGACAATAGACAAAAAAATCAAGGAAGAAGACCATTCTTCTGACTTGGAAAAAAAAAAAAAATTGATGTTGCTATTCAGAAGCCGACTGACCCACGTGAGGAAGACACCTTCGAGCTGCACAAGGCATCAGTGGGGGGAACAGGGAACCAAGGCACTGCTCATTGGATTTCAGATCTCTCCACGCATCAGATCGGTGTTACAGCAGTGGTAGGAGTAGTCCTCTTGTAAACAGACTTTGCTAGGTCACACAGTGCATTTGTTTCCAATTTACTTATTCCTGGAATTTGGCATATAAATTCTCATCCACAGTGTCTGTGGAAAGTTTTATTAGAAGGGGAAAAGAAATGAATAAGAGTCACCAGTCCTGGATTTGATTCCTGGCTTGGTCACTAACTCAGGCTATCGTTATGCAAACAGCCACTTGGTTTTCTGGCTTCATGCATAAAGACTTGCTGTCGTGCAGGGCTGGGGCAATAATACAGGACTTTGGGGGAACATCTCTCTGTCTCTCCATTTCCCTATGTATAAAATAGCTCTAAGAATAATTCCCTCCCAATGTTGAGCTGACATTTATGGGTTTGCTTGGAAATCTTGGAGGGGAAGTGCTATTAAAGCACAGAGAATGATTATTAACTGATGGAAAGGTATTTTAATGAAATATGCTGGCAAGCTTCCCTTTACTGTACGGTGCCAGCATTAAATAGGCTGCTTGAAGAGCTGCATATCTTTGCTTTCTGAGTGATTGGCTGAGAAATAATCAGAGCTGCTTCCCCCGGCACGTTTGTTGCTAGGTCGTTCTTGTTTCTTGCCATCTCTCCTTCATCTGCTCCCCAATAAATCCAGCGTCAGCTCAAAAGCTGAAGGAATCCACAGTTGTAATATGTAATCCTCGCTCGAGTTTCTCACCGTTGGGAAACATTTCTCTGAGTGATCCAAACGACACGTACTCCCTTTACGTAACCAGCCCCAAAAGCTCAGCCAGCTCTATCTCCCAAAAGCTTTCACTGGTCCCAACCGCTCCGTGGTATCTGTGCTTTGGCTTAGCCCACACAGGATAAACGGTGAGGGGATGCGAAAGAATCAGAAGAGATGCAGAGATGTGATTTTTGATCGGGATGAGTTTCTTGGGAAGCATCGGTGGCACAAAGCTGAGATGGGGTCTGAGACCATCACCTTAGTGTGGAGTGATCCCTCACCCACCCAGCCCCTGGGCATGGTCCTTCTTTGTGAGGTTTGAGGTTGTTTCACTTGTGTGAAATTGTTCTTTGGCTGCGGAAGGCACGAGAAAGCAGCGGTTGTTCGTGAAGGCTGACAAGCAGGCTCGCAGCAAGCGGTCGAGCTCTCCCCAGCCCTTGGAGCAGCTGCGCTCGAGATGGGAAACTACTGCAAGTTCTCCCCATGGGCACGTTACCAGATACCATTTCCTTGTGAATGACCTTTTTTGCTGGAATTGGACCTAAATGTGCTCTGCTGAGAGGACCATTCCCCTGAGTTGTCCCCATCCAGAGGCAATCCATCCTCGTAGTCAACGACTTCTGCAGACTGAAAAGGCCCCCACGCAACCTGCCCAAATATTCCTGTATCACAGTCACGTCCTCAGCATCAGCAGGGGTAGCAGCTGTTTTTCTTCAGACAGTTTTTCCCTAGGTCTGCAGAAAGAGGTGACTTTGGAGGAATCTTCCAGTTCCTAATCCTGAGAGCTTCGGGTTAGCCATAAACTCTGGATTCGGGTTGGTGTTTTCTTTGCTTCTGAATGCCGTAGAGAAGTGAGAACCAGAACTTTGTTTTGTGGCCATCTCTAGCTGTTATCACATCTCCTGGCATGGGAAATAGGTTGGTAAGTCCGCCCGTGTTCATTGAGCCCCTGCCAGTGTGCAATATGAATGAGAAACCAAAACAAACCCAAAAAACCCTGCAAGCAGAGATCGTTGTAGAAAGATTGACTTCTGCAACCAGTGCTACCTTCGAGGAACGCAGCGAAAGCCAGCCAAAGACACCATCTGTTTGTGGCGGAACGTGTAAATTTATATCTATTTCTGAATTCTTGAGTTATGAAACTGGAAATGTCTCAGCTGCAGTGTGCATAGTACATGAAACAGCATGGAGATCCACTCTGTGTTTGATCCCAGGACACGTGGAGCGCCTACTCATATTGAAACTAAATGAGGCAAGACGGTAGCAGCCAGCAGGAACCATTGCAAAACTTCTGTGTCTCCTGGGGCCTTTGCAAAGCTCTTTCAGAGAACTCACCAGGGCTTGCCATGGAACAGTAACAACTGCTTGATGAGCCAGTTTCCCACATTATGTATCAGGCATTTCCAGTGTCTTTTCCCCAAAAATCAGCTGGCTTTCTGATTATGAATCACTCAGATTTGCATCAGCCAGAAGCCTTACTGTATGGTCCTAATTTTCGGTTCTTCTATTCTCTTTCAGTCGTTCACCTCACACCTCTTCTCCTTCTCTCAATGCCTGTTCCTCACACTGAGAGGGTGACTTTTTCACCTCCAACCTCCTTAAAATGTTTGCAGCTCCTTAAAAGCTTTGCAGATTGTTCTGGCTGCCTAGAGGTGGGTCCTACCTACTGACCATGGGCTGGAACCCCCTGCTTTGGAGACCAGCACTTCAGGTTAACATGGGCTCTTGATCTAATAACTCCTAGCCTCTGGTATTAGTGTATATCAGCCTATTGTCCACTACGTCTATTTAAAGTGGTCATTCTTCAGGGCAGGAATTACCTTTATGAGTGTTTCTAGCCCAGAGGGGCCCAAATCCTTCTTGAATTTTCAGTGTGCTCCTGCACAACAAACAGTGATAAAGATGGGAAGGGAAGGGAACAGCCACTGGAGTGTGGAGCATTTCCATGAACTATTATAGAAATGCTAAATACCATTGGCACGAATGATTATGATCCTTTTTGTAAGCGTGAATATCCTTAGACTTTGGTGGTCAAGGTGAACATTTTCTTACCCATGTTCTAGCCTATTAGTTAGGTTGCGTATGAGAGTGCTCTGTCTTTCTGATATAACTACCCCGCTCATTTGTCTCACAAATACCTTGTACCCCCCCTTAATTAAAGTTGCATAGAGCCTTCAGCCATGTCAATGGTGTAATTTGCATTTTACTTGGCTTACAAGCCTTGGGGCTTTGTCTTATGTTATATAGGATATGCTATACAACAATTAGCCTGGAACCAAGACAACATGCGTTTGCATGGTAATGAGCTATTTTCTCCTTGCAAAGCCTGACTCATGTTGAAAGGATTGTATTCCAGTCATCTTCCAGTCATTTAGCGTGATTCTTGCATGTATTTTTCAAAAGGTTTTGGCCAGCCACACTGCTTTGGGATGCTATGAATACGGCTGCTAGGGTTATTTGCTACCAGTCCTCAAGCTGGCAGGGCTGACTGCAAATAATGTGGAACAGGTGAAGAATCAGTTGGGTCCTTTAGTTATTGTTCTATGATTGCCTAACATTAGGCTTTTGAACTGTTATCAACTTTTTAAAAATAGATTATTTTATAGTTTTGAGGCATTAGCTGGATGCCATGAAACACTTTCAGCACCCATAGCGTATTCTTGCTGTCTTCTGATTTCACGGGGTTTGGGCTCTTTCCTATTTATTAATGCTGCCCCTTGGATAATTACAGCTCTCCTCCTCTGTGATCGCCTCTGATCATATTACAATTTCCTTTTATCTTCATATGAAATTTCCTTAGATTCAGGATCCAGAATGAATCTGAGTATTATTGATCAAAATATTGTGCCATATCTTAAAAGAGCCCTTACCACATGACATATGTCCTTGCAGCCTGTTACACCAGAATCACTTTGAAATGCAGTCTTATCCCCTTCCCTGTAATGGGAAGAAATTATCTAGTCTTGATTATACTATTGTTCCCCCTTTTGGGGTAGGATTAACATCAATCAGCTGGACAGCGTGATTGATTTTCTAATTAATATGGCATTTGTATCAGCTTGCATAACCACACAAAGCTTAATGGGTTCCCTACTGTATCTGAAAACTGATTTTGTATGTGTGAATTTACTCCTGCACTTGGAAGCTTTGTAACTAGTGGTAAGGTTAGTTAGAGCATCCTTCACGTAGAGCTCTCCAGTGTAGTAAATGCTTTAAAGCATGTTTCAGGTTATTTTGAACGATGACTTTTGTCCCAAGCCTGAAAAACAAAGAGGTGTGGGAAGAGGAGAATTAATGCCCTTCAAGGAGAGCTCAAAATACGGTGGTGGGCGCAGCATTGCCCGGCGGGTGCCCAGGGGATGGGGGCTGCCCGGGGACACTGGGCTGCCCAGGCTGGCCTGTGGGTTAGAGTCATCCTGGGGCTGCTCCAGCTTGCACCTCGCTGCCCTTCGGTCAGCTTTGCACTGCTTGGTTTGGTTTATGCTAAAAAAAGTCGTGGGCTATCAAAATGACCCAACCAGCTTTACCCTGAGCTCTGGGAGCCTCTGCGTGCTCCCCCACGGGGCTGCGTGCCATCCTGTCTGCACATCGGTGGCAGCCGTGCCCTCAAAGAAATCCTAGAGCATAGAGAGATCCCAGCCCTCCCGGCTCTCTTAAACATCAGAGATAGTGGCTGAGGAAGAGAAAGGCCAATTAATAACCTTAACTCTGCCCCGCGCCAGGAAAACCTGACTCCGGCTGCTGCAGACACGAGACCGGAGGGTCATGGTGTGACCAGGCAGTGACGAGGAACTGGGGCATGTCCTTGGTGAATAAGTAAGCAGAAAACCTGGAGGAGAGCTGTCCCACTTTGAGCTGCTATTCTGGGTTACGGCAGTTAATTGCTTCGACAGCATAAATGATTTACGTGCATGTGGCTGGCACAGGGGGTGAGGACCTGCGTTTGAAGGGCGTTCTGCAGCCAGAGGCACGGCTGCATCTGCAGCGATGCACCCAGAGCACGCTGCACGCTGGGTTCAATTTCCTGGGAAGATGGTGGTGAACCGAAGCACAAGCTGAGCAGAGACGGTGTCCTGTGGGACCTGGCTGCAAGAAAAACACTGGCTCGAGAAATTCTGGTCTGATGCACCAGTTTCTTGCACATGTGACCTTCCCGCACTGCCGGTCTCAGGGGAGCAAAGCTGAAATCAATGAGAAGAGCTGGCATCTCCTTTAGTTCGACTTTGATCCGGCTGCACTGAGAAAATGGTTTAATTCCCATTTCGCATCGTTGTGTCTTTCAACAACAGGACAGAAACTGCGGGCTCTGCTCCTGTTATGAATCTCCCTTCGGCCACACGGTCCCCAGGAGTAAAAAGATGAAAAAAACCCTAAATCTTGCAGGCAAACCAAACAAAATGAGGTCAAACATGTTCCATGATTTGAATCTACCTTGTAAATTAAATGCAGTGCAGATGGGAGCATGGTGCAGCTTCTTCACAGTCTTCTGCCCTGACTTACACTTCTCCAGCCCCCTTGCACTAAATTATAAATCTGACGGCGAAAGCTATACATCAGCGCAGATTTTGGCCCTTAGCCCTTACATACTGTCTAGAGAACGAACGAGCTTCACAGCGTTAAAATAAATAGACTCACATGCAAGCCAGAGATGATTTAAATCAGCTCTCTGGTGCGAGAAGCAGCGGCCACCCACGTTGTAGTTACCGCATCTGGGACAGCCAGTCGGGGATGGCAGCGCACAGGCTGCGGGGGGGCGGGGGGCTTGCACCACTCACAGCTGCAGGGAGAATGTGAATTTAAAGCTTTGGGGGAAAGAAGGCTCTGGGAATAACCCGCTATGTGAGCCGTGCAGGCTGCTACAGACCACGATGTGCCGCACACGGGGCTGGGGGATTCCTGGCCGGGTCAAGCTGATGTGCTTTATTCCTTGAATGATACGGCCGAAATGGTGATGTTGGTTTAAAAGGGGGTGGTACTTCTAATAAAATGAGACCACCACAATTTGGCTTTAAGCTGTGCTAACCTAAAGTGATTTACTACACGTAACACGATGGCATCTCATTCTCTGTTGAGATATAATGAGATACAGTTGGAGCTTCACGTCAGATCAGCCCCGGCATTTCAGGCCAGTTTAGGCTCCCGGAGGACAGACCGGTTTGCTGCTAAGGAAAACCCCAGTCTGCACCAGCACCTCCACGCCTCAGAGCAGCAGCCGAGGACAAACTCTCAAAACCTTTTGTATAGCAACGTCCCAATTCATCTGATATAGAAAGTTACATGATTTCTCTACCTAGGTGGAAAAAAAAGAAGAAAATTAATAAAAATGGTGGCTGGAGAAATCAGATGGTAACAATGCAGGACAGGCTGAGTTCAAGGAGCAATCCCTCAGGTTACTCCCCGCTGGGCAGTGGGACCTCCGTGGGGATGCTGTTGGCCAGCTGAGACTGTGCAATCACTTTAAACCTCCAGGGATGAGTTTTAAACTAAAATATTTCAGCCCTCCTTGATGAGATTAAAAACACACACCATTACGATGACTCAGCTGACACGCAGTAAGGGAAGAGAAGGTGAAGCGCGTGAGCTTTTGCCTTACACCTCCAACATGAGAGACTGGCACAAGCCGCAGGGCTCAGGGATCTTTCCTCTCCTGGTGCCTCAGCTGGAAGCTCTTAATTAACCGTGGAGGTTTTCCCTGGTGCTGCTCAGCCTCCAAGCTCTGCCGAGGCTGCTGCTGGTGGCAGACAGCTGCGGGCACGTGCAACCCCCGCCACGGCTCTGCTGCGAGAAGAGCAAAACCCCATCACCCAGGCAGGCTTCTGCTTCCTTGGCTTTCTTTTTGCCTCTCAACCTCCTGACAGATACCCATCGATTTTTATATCATGTATCGCATGATACACGTATCCATCTTGGAGATGCTCAGATTGTTGCTGTGGTCTTTGATTGAAACAACATGGGATATTGGAGCACCAAGTGCTAACAGCTCTTCTCGCAAGTTGTTAACTTGATTCTGATTTAGATTTTATACTTGTCCTGTGTTTTATCCTTTTGGGGAATTTGTCATCCCTAATTAATCTTGGATCGTGTAATATTTTGTGTAACCACCTCATTGATTGTTCTAAATGTGCAATCACTTACTGTTTTACTTACTCCGTTGGCTGAATGGCATCTTGTTTCTTGAGACCAACTCATCCTTTGCTCATCGGTTCGAAATCACTGGAGTTCTTCCATGAATTCACAGATTCATTATATCTTGTTAATAAAATGGGTTAAAGACATCTTTTATAAATAATTTTTTTTTTCATTTGATTTCCCCAGAATAGAAAAGGAGATGAAATATTAACCAGGCTTTCCTAAGCAAGACCATCTGTATTTTCCACTCTTTTTGGCTGAGTGGTGAGAAGTGACAGTCAGCAAGTCCCTGCTGCAAAGCCAGCCTGGCCAGCCGGCCGAGCGGGCAGGGCTGGCACGGGGATGCTCCTGCCGTGCCGTGCCGGTGAGACGTCCTGCTCTGTCCGCATTTGAAGCAGGACGGGAGCATCCCCCGGTAGCAGAGCCTGTTCTGATCAGTTCAGAAGACCTCAGGAAAGACCTGGTGGAAAGCAGATATCTCTGGTCTTCCCCACAAAGGCAGAGTTATATCATTTGGACCTCCAGGTTGTCTAGTGCATCGCGTATACTCAGTCTCTGAATTTCAGATATTTCACCTGTAAGCATAAAATACTACTTACTTCACTTAGCAGTTGCACCATAATATTTTTTATTTCGTTTTTCCCTAAGGATGTTTCCTCTGTAATCACTTGAGCTACATCCCCGGCTGACGGCAGCTCTGTGGTGGCATCCCTGGTGCCGGTGGAGCCGCAGCACTTTGCAGAGCGAGGTTACAGTGTATGATACCTAATTCAAGGCTGACAACGGATGAGAAGAGAGAGATGTTTTCATCTCACTAACTGAAAAGTCATCTTGCTTCTTATCTATAAATACACTCATCAAATTTCCACCTGCCCTCTCTAGTGTCTTATGCAGCCTGTGCTGTATTCCAGCTTCTGCCAGTGAAGATGTAGAAAATTTTATGATTCTTCGTCTTCTGTCCAGGAACAAAACCCTCCCGGGCTCAGGCAGTCTGTGGCTGTGCTGTGCCCAGGATGGCCAGGAGCAGCCCCCCACCACCGCTGATTTTGGTGATGTTACGGAGATCTCTGAACCCATTTACCGCCCTTTTCCCAATTCTTCCTTGTCCTTAGGGAAGCCATTGCCTGTGAGACAAAATCTGCCCATAGTATCTCTAACAACAAATGGTTTGGGAAAGCTATCGCACCTTGTAGTTGTGGCAGGGCGTTCACACATCGAGACCTGATCTGAAGTCCATTAAAGCCAGTGGGGTTGTTCCCATCGACCTCCCCAGGCTGTGGATCAGGAGGCTTTTTGATCTAGAGCAAGCCTTTCCCCAGGAGTGGGGTATTAGTTTTGAAATGTCTCCTTCTGTCTTTCAGGAAAAAACCTCCCGTTCTAAAAGGTGAAATTACTTAACTCACCGCGTGTGTCAGCCTTTAAAAAAACCTGCATCTTTTTTTTTTTTTCACGTGCAACCAGTATCTACAGAAACTACAGATTATCCAGGGTTAGGCAAAAACCCACCCCCCAGCTGCAGAGCAGGAGTGCATTCCCATCACTAATGGAAGAGTTAAGAACAGAAGTGTCTGAGCAGCTGCTTTCTTAGAATCTCTGACTAAACCAGAGACCAGAGCAAATATTTTTATTTTCTTGCAGAAATGAAAAAAAGGAAATAAAAATCCGTAAACATTTTGTTAAAGGCCAGCTCAAAGCAAAATATTTAGCTACTTTTTAATTATTTTTACTAATTCATTTTAACGGAATGCTGGCACATTTAGTCTCAGTGGACCTGTCACTGCAGCAGCTGAGAAGTGGGGAGCAGAGGTACCCCCAGCACCACTCACCCTCTGCTATCTGCTCTGGTTCTCCCCAGAACAAGCACAGTTATTAAGATAAAGGAATGGTTTGCAGGTGTTATTAGATAATTTGGAAAGTGCTCAGGAACTTGGAGTGAGTCAGGCTGAACAAGGTGATGGAGGAAGAATTTCAGGGCGGTTATTTGGCTTTTCAACACATCAGGCTCAAAAAGAGCACTATTATTTTTAACATTATTCACTGATTGTAGCATCTGCTTGGAAGCTGGTGGGGTTTTAAACGACCTGCAAAAAGGTGAATATATTCAGGTGTGTAGCACACCGAGGGCTGGGGACGCACAGTTTGGTCGGACACTGCCGCGGCACGCGGGGGTTAACCGGTCCACAGCATGATGCACGATGCACGATGCACGAGCATCCTCCGGCGCAGCAAGGACAGTAACTGTTCAGCTGCTATTCGGGAGGGAAGCCTGTGCTTGCAGGAGGATGCAGTGAGACTCAGGCTCTTGTTTTCTCTTCAGTGGCACAGAGATGTGGCTCAGCCAGCCGTGCGTGGCGTCACCCAGCCGCCCGGGGGAAGAGACGGGCAGAGGGAAGGGCTGCGGGATAAACGCCTCCCGGTTCCTTCACTCTTGGATCTCCTCCTCCTCTCACCCCTGAAATATTTCCGAGGAAGGTTTATCTTTCCTTAATCGCCGAACGTTGTGCCGTGTCTCTAACATTAAAATCTCTCCTGATTTTCTAGGGGTATTCTGTTAATTTGTAGGTTTCTCCTCCCAACTAGGCTGTAAATGGAAAGAGTATATACTAAACCGATTGCCCTACTTATGTAGCTACTCGGAGGAATGCTAAGATGGATTAACATGCATAGCAGAAGGCTTATGACCCTGGGAGACAGAAGAACCTGAAATAACCTTAATATCCTGTCAACTTGCATTACTGAACCTCAGTGAACAAGAAGAGCCTATTTAGTAGTCTGTCTTGGAGGAAAAATTCGTATCTTTTATCTAGTTTATTCCTCCCTCTTTTCAAATAGAAGTGTTGTTTTTATCTCTCCTGACTTTATTTTTAAAAGGCATAATAAAGCTGCGTCACCCCCCCGCACCTCTCCATCCTAAATAACACCCCCCATGCAGAGACTGGCTCAGCTCCCGAGAGGTGCCTTTGCGATGCTGTCCATCTGTACCCAGCGGGCCGGGCAGAGGGAGCTGAGCCGACCCCGCACGCTGCTGCGGTGGCATGTCATGCCCACTCGTGACGTTATCGACGTCACCCCTCTGCTCCTGCGTGCTCCGCACGCCCGCAGAGCCGGCGCTGGGCAGTGCGGAGGCAGCATGCTGCCCGCACTGGGCAGAAGGAAGGTGAGCTGTCTTAAAACGTTATAAATCCTCTCTTTTGAATATTCTATTCTCCTCCACAAATTGCCATTGTGGATTTCAGAGCTGCCCCAACTGGAGCCCTGTCAAAGCTGTAAGCACCCGTCATACCCACACCAGTGCCCGCTCCTTATGGTCACAACCGCGGTTTGAAGTCCTGATGAGATTTCACCCAGACCCCAGATATTTTGCTGACCCCAGTCTTCCCAAACTGGGTGTCTGGTTCTCCTATGTGTTTCCTGCTGGAGAGCTTGGTTGTCATCAGACCCCTCTTTTCAATGCGTGGTACAGCTCAGCCCTTCCGAGGCCCTACCATCACATAAATAAATATTAAGAGTTATAATTAAAGAGAGAATGCCCATCCCCATAGACCTTTGTTATACGTTTAACACAATCCTGCTCCATTTTGACCCTGTCAAGTTCACTAGAGTACATGAAGCTAAATGCATTCCGTGGTGCTGAAGTGACAACTGCCACTGGCGTTCCAGTCCCCTAATCCCCCACATGCTGGGGACAAGCCAGCCCCGGCCACCAGCCCTCCAGTTCCAGGAGCATCATGGACAGGGCTCCAGCACCGGAGGGGCAGACTTTAATGGGAGATGCAGCAGTGCTCCCGTGGCAGGCAGCATCTTCATCATCGTTAATTATTCCTCCTTCCCTCACCTTTCCACTTGGGGTTTAGCTCAGCCCTGCTAAAAGAGGAGTTATTTCTTTAGTGAAAAAAAGGGTCAGAAACGCATCCCACAATTAAAGAGTTCAGTCTAATTAGGACTGAAAAACACACATATAATTGCCTTACGTGTCTGCTCCTGAGATTCCCTTTCAGTGTTAAATACGTATGGAGCACCTTCCCTGATAAATGACATTTTCTTACAGTTCACAGGGAGCAAAACATACCCTAAAGAAGCAGAAACACGAGGGAAAGGGCTGACCCGTGCTGCTACCCCCCCCGGGAAGGTCTGCTCCCCCGGCTGCAAGCCAGCCCTGCCACGAGGGGCATTCGAGGGAACTGGAAGCAGAAAGCAGCCCCAGGGCTTGGGACAATTCCCAACGTCTATGGGGGGAAAAATGTGCTGAGCATAGAAATAGGTCAGAGATGAAGCAATGCATTCTCCAGGTACCCTGCTTTCCTTGCTTAAATAGAGGAAGCACAGAAGCTGCATTTCTATTCAAAGTGAAGGCCTTTGGGCTTGAAAGCCTTCGTAGCAAACGCATAATGAGGGAAAGCAACAAATACAAGTATTTCTCCTGTATGAAGGAAATTAGAGAATATAGTAAGGAGGCTACATTTTTCAAAAGAAGCAATCTAACTCTGTGCCTGCTGAAGGAAATAATTCAGTTCTTACTAAGGATAATAGCAAAACTCTACTAAGGGTAACAACGCTCCTACCCCAGCCATTGCTCACTGCCTGTGGGTGCAGCGATTGCTGCTCGGGGCTGCCCACCCAGCCCCTCACCGCTCCGTGCAGGATCCGGTGCGCGGGGGGGGCTCAGGGGCTGTCCCTCTGTGGTTGGGGTCTGACCTCACCTTCTTCCCAACATGTCCTTTCCCAATGGAAGACCATACCCATGTGTACTTGCAACACGTAACACCATTGCACAGGATGTGGTATATTTTTTTAAAAAGAGGTATTTGTAGCTGCAGGGTGTGTATTCTCCATATGAAGGGACCGAGCATTCACCCCCCTATCATGACCTTAAAAGCAAGGTGTGAAGAAGGGGTGAGGAGGCTGTGGGATCCGGGACAAGTGCTCCGGCACTTGCTCCACAGCAGCAGAAGGAGGGGAATGTGTGGGAAGAGGCAGGAGAAAGACCGGAGCCTAATTAAAAGGTCATCCAGGCTCTCTCGGCCCTGCGCCCTCCCCGGCTGATGAAGTGGCTTTCTTTACATCATAACCTGCCAAAAATATAAATGCAATATATCAGCCTGGATGTGGCAATTACAGCCAGAGAGAGAAAAACATTGCTCGGATGCCGCCAGACACCGGGGAGCGCCTGGCTGCAGCGCTTGAGTCATCCTTGCACTTTTCAGTGCACATATTTTATTCTAGTCCAGTTGTCAGTTTGTGCTTATTTTGCCTCACATCAGCAGGAGGGGTTATGGCATTGCCAAGTGTTTTTCCATGGTCTGGCAGGCTGGCCTGGCGTTGAGGGGTGAGCAGTGGCACAGCTCGCACCATCCTGGGGTAAGAGCTGACCACTGCAGGGTCTTACATTTATGCTTGAGATTCCAGAAAACTGCCGCAGCAGAGAGAAATAATAATAGAAAAATCATAATGAATGAGGAAGCTGCAGAGTCCAAAGCATGAGATGACAAAGCGCTTGTGAAATTGCCCAGAAGACAGAGGCAGATGGAGAAAGATGGAGAAACTTCTCTTAATTTTGGTTGGTTAGAAAGGAGGTGGAGAGCTCAACTATAGATTCGCTAACGTTTTCTCCAAAACCTCTCATAAGTTTCATACCGGCCCTTTCTGCTCAGATTTCCTTCAAAGACCCCAGTAGGGCTTCAGGAAAAACCCTTTGTGAAAATTCACGTTGATATCATTATTGTCCAGGTTATTCTTTTTTCCACTGCAGTTCAAACCAGCAAACCCTTCACTCTGGACCCTTCCCATAGAGGCGCACGTAAAGTCCACTTGTGGTCTGGAAAATTTGGGAATGGCAAAGAGCCCTTTATATGACTTTTCTCCTTTTTTTGAGACAGCTGTTTGGCGAGAAGAAGGGGATGTGCACACCTGCGAGCAGAAACACTGGCGCTGCTGGGAAATAAAGGCAACGAGAGAAAGCAAAAGGCTGAGGTGGTGGTGAAGTACCAGAGACAGCCCCATCCCAGCATGCTGGTAGGCAACTAAATAATTGAAATAGTATTTGCTGCCAAGTTCCCATGTTTTCATAGTGTCCCTTATGAAAAAAACTGCACATTACAGTGCTATAAATCCTTATTACCTACATCCTCACAACCAGAAGCTTCCCATTACCCCAAAGAAGGGCGAATCCCATGAGACACATTAATGGCATTGAAAACTCCTTCTGTTATCTTAAACCTTGATTAATCAACCTTATTTAGTACATGATAGTGGGATAATTGAAGCTGTCCCTGCATTAGAAAAAAAAAAAGCAATAAGTACTTTAACATCTGCAGCTCCATTTCCTTATTACATAGATATTGATGCTTCCTGGAAAATGTTGTGAAATCCTCTGTTTAGGGACAATTCCACTGATCTATATTTTCGGAGCATGTTAGTAGGGGGTTCCTGTTTGTAGCATCTTTAGCAGGAGAGCAGGATTGCTGCTCCTCACAAACCCATCTGTTCCCGCTGCTCATTCACAACCTGGAGCCACAGTCTCCTGTCATCTCCCTGTCATTTCGAAAAATAATAATTGTGGGAGGACAACATAATGGATTGTTCACTGGCGTATTTCTAGATCTTAAAAGTACAATTTGGGAGTTGGTTCCAGAAAAATGGCAAATCGTTTTTATGAATTTAACATAATCATGTGCAAATTAGGCCTGATTCTGATCTCACTTGGGTCTACATTCACTCACAGCTCACGGAGCTGCCTGATATTTTTGGAACATAAAGTCTACTGTGACATTTTTCACCACAGAGGTAATTTGGAGAGAAAAGTTCTGTAATTTTTCTGGGTTTTTTTCTGCTTCCTTTTTGGCTCTCTTGCTTATTTTAGTGAACCTACGCAAGAAATCTTGCAAGACTTTTGCACAAAGAGAACAGCATTTTGTGTTTTCTTGAGAGCATATTGTCAGGCAACAGAGGAACACAACAGAGGCAATTTGGGCCAAGAGAGTTGTTGCCCAGATAGTTTTGTGTCCTCTCAAACCGTCTTTGTCCTCTGAATCATCAAGGTCCATCAAATTCTGCTGCTCCAACTGACTGCCAAGGGAAGCTGTGAAAAAAATTTTGCCAATGATGCTTTGCATGTAAAAAAATGGAATTTCAGCAATTATTATTCTGGAGTTCTTAAAAATAGACTTTGAACAAAATACTTAGAAAAGAATTAAGCTCCAATAATATAAACCAGAGGGAAAGCATCCTGTTTCCTTCCCACTGCTCTTTTTTTCCACTGTGAAAATCAAGATGAACCAATACGCTTTCCCCTTTTTTCTCAGACACCATTTTCTCTTTGAGTAAAGATAGAAGAGAACACAGGAAGGAAAAAGGTCCCTTTCCAAATTGCTGGGTCTTTTCCCAATGTTTTACAGTTTCCAATTAACATCATTGGACAGTGTCTTCTGAGGCTTGAGGAAATGCACAAGCAGGACCGATGACCCCATCTTTACGGTTGCTGGACTCTTTGGCAGATGCTTTTAAGCACCAAAACACAGGTATCGTGGGCCCAAATGCCTGCAAACTGAGTGGTCCCCATGAGCTGATGCAGCTGTAACCAGGGCCAGAAGTCAGGCTCAGCATCCCGCTGGCAAGTGCTTGTTTTAGAGCATCTCCAACACTTCAGAGCTTAATTTGGGGAAAGAAAAGCCCTTCCTGGTGATGTCACCTCCCCTTCCCTTGCCATTTTTATTCTCTCTTACTGTTAAAAACAAAAATAAAGATTTCAAAATCCCCCATCTTTTTCCAGCACAGTCCGGGAGGTGGGAGTCCAGGTTGCCTGGAGCTCGTATCCTATTTCTGGGACGGCACAAACCATAGGTGCGGCTATAGCTCAGGCGGGTTAACGGCAGTGGGATGAGGTCTGCGTCCGAGGCGAAGGTGGATGCGGCTCCCTGGGCATGCTCGGGCCATTCAACTGCTATTTGTATTGGAGGTGATTTACGCCCTGGCGATCATCTCAGCCTGCTCGGTTATTTACGACTGATCTTTCTGGAAAAAAGTACTTCAGCCCTTAATAGGCGTACTGCTTTTGGCTAAGCATGTGGGCGTTAGGGACAGAAAACAACCAGAGGAGTACGCCAGCAGTTTACCGTGTCTCAGGACTTCAAGTTGAGGACAAAAAAAAAAAAAAAAACCTGCATCACCGGAGCTCATTTTGAAATGATAACTTAAGCCAATTATATGTGCCTCATTCATCTTTTAGATAAGAAGCATAGAGAAATGGTTTTTCTATTTCCATAATCATGCCACTAACTAGACAAAAACATGATAATCCATAGTGAGCTGGGAAGAGAATTAAATAGAGAACAGGGTCTTTTGATGACTTGCCAGTTTTCTTTAGCATCATTCATACAGGTTATTGACATAGGACCAATTTTTCATCCTCGCTTTAACAGGACTTCCATTATTACAGTTGAAAAATGGCAGGCACAAATGTTTGCAGGCACATTTTGGTACCTTAATTTAAGATTTCCTCAGATTTACAAGTCCTTAATTGTACCTACAAGCCAGGTACCCAGGATATAATGTCATGTACAAACAGCTGCAAATATTGCTTCTGTGCAATTGGAAGCTGGTCTCCAACTCTGGCCCTCAATAACCACAAAATGGGTTTTCTTCGCCTCCAAAGGCACTCAGTTTGTCACCCTTATTGGCCAGCAAAGAACTGGAAATAAACCTCTGAGCCAGATCCATGAGAGAGTCTGAGATGGTTTTTACAAAGTGGCTGGAAAGAGAAAACCCAAAATTTGAGAGCAAATTTGTGGAGCAAAATACAGCTTAGTCTGCGTTTTCTAAAACTTTGGAAAATATTTAAAAGTACTATGACTCCTGGATTAATTTAGACACCCATGTTTTCAGCTCTGCAAGGAGGGATGTGCACCTTGGTCACCTCAAAAAATCTGTCTTTCAGGTTTCCTTTCCCCCAGCCCTTGTCTCTGAGCCCAGACATGCCTGCAACCCTGGCGGAACAGGGGAGGAGATCTGCGACCGTGTGCTGAATACCACATTGCCAACTAATTATTTTATCTCTCTCTCAGGAGACCAGAACTTTTTTCTGAAAAAACGTCTGATAAAAAGACTTCTCCAACCCTCACATTCATGAAAAAAAACTTGCAAGGATTAAGGAAGAAACCCAAATTTATTATTTCCATTAAACTTCTCACAGGTGTTTGAAGGACCTTTTTCTCTGGATGCCGATGTGCCCCCCTGTTGGGTCCCACAGCGAAGGACACCGCCGTGGCCATCACATCCCCCTGCAGGGAACATGATTGAAGGCGAGTGCGTGAGCATCCTCATCAGAGTTAGCAATCTTTCTTCATCTTCTCTTTTTCCTCAGCTTCTTAGGTCACCTGATTTGAGGTTGGGATGCACGATGTGGTAAATATGACAGCAACAAGGGACGTTTTTTTAAAGCTTTTCTTGGTTATTACTCATTGATTGCCTTATAGAAAACTCCAGTGGGACTGAAGGGAGGACAGAAATACTTCCTGAATAGCATAAATTCCTTTTTCTTTTTTTAAGGAGATTTAGTTGGATTTTTCTGCTCTTTCCAAGTAGAAGCTGCAGGGGTGGAGTTTTCCTCAGCTCAGACATCTCAGCTAGAGCCATGAAGAGATGGACAGAGGGGAAAAACCTTTTCAGAAGATCTTTTTTTGACTGACAGCTTGCAGAGGGTCCCCCTCCTTTCCCCAGCACCGAAGCTCTCGGGGGGCTGGGCTGTGTATGAATTAAACCTTGAATGTATGTGCACATCAGAGACAAGCAGATCAGCAGCAATTTGCAGTTTGTACAAAATAATGCAACATCATGAGAAAATTCAATATAGCGCCTTTTGTGTAAAACTACCCCAAGGCACTTTGCAAATAAAACACACTAAAACACCGTATGCAAGGTCTGCTCTCCACTAAATGATAAATATTAAGCCCTGAAACAGAAAGGATATTTATGCTTGAACCTGTATGCATTTATTGATTTTTATTGCATCCTGACCATGGTTAAAATCTGGATTGAAAGAACAACCCCACCACCAGCGGGGTGTCCACCAGCCTGTAGACCACCCTTTGGTTAGACACACATGCAACACGACGCAGATGGTTTCAAGCACAACTGCACTCGGGCAGCAGTGTGAGCGTCTCCCACAAACACGTGGGTTCAAGATTACACATCACTGTATAAAACTCATCAAAACAACTTTCAAGCATCTCTGTGTTGGAGGGGAGCGGGGTTGCCTGTGGGGCTGCAGGCACAGATGGCCTCCACCCTGCTGGGGGTGGGAGCTTTTTCAGGGACACCCAAACACACCGGCCTTGAGTCGGCCTCGTCTACCAGGCTAGAAAAGCATGCAAAGCAGAGCAATAAATAGATTAGTAATGATAAGAAATGCAGAGGAGGAGATAAGAAGGGAGCCTGACAAAGTTCACGGCAGGCGCAGGGTGGGCATTTCCTTCATCGGAAAGACAAAATACGCCCAGTCAGCAATGCCTTGCTGACTATTCCCATCCAACCCAAGAGTAGGGTTTTTTTTTTCTCAAAAAGCTGATCTCCACACCTTCAGTTTGGTTTGTGGGATAAAATCACTGCCATTTTGGGAGTGCAAATCAGCTATACCTGCCACGGAGCTGGCAGAGATTTACCACCATCATTTAGCACACCACTCATAGATTAAAGGGGCTTGTCCTTTTCACTTTGCCTTATTTACGATTTTCAAATAATAAAGCATTCAGGCAGAAATTATGGCTCTGTTAAGCCATAGGTATGTCTGTGTTCATCCCCTGTAAAGGTACCTGAGGGCTGGAAGTTCATCAGTTTGACTTCAGGAATGAATCTGAATCGGAGCCAAGCAAACGTTGGACCTAGACCAGCTTGGGTTTACACCAGCTTTACAGCAACCCCTTTGCTTTGGGACTTCAGGCAAGGCACAGCCCATTTGTGTTTTGGTCTTGGCTTCACAGAAGCCAGCGTTGCCCAAACGTTTACGAATTTTTAGTGAAAGCTTTTAACTCAACATTGTAACATGGCAACTAGACTAAGCTAAGAGTATCCAGCCTGGAGAGGGAGTAGCTATAGCTGGGATGTTTATTAAGGCGCCGTTAAACACCTGAACAACACCATTTGTTTCCCGAGAGCAGGACACAGCAGGTCAGAAACATCCATCGGAGCTGCCAGTCGGTCAGGCTGGAGCCAGGGGGAGAGGCTGTAACTCAAGAAGGTCTCAAAACCTGGAGGGGTGAATGCACTACCCACCGCCGGCTCAGGCTGCTGCTGGCTGCAGTCCTGCCAACCCCCTGTCTGGGAAGATACAGCCTCCTGCGAGTAGCATCAGCGAGGAGGACCCGGGCATGAAAGCGGGTAGTAAATTATATTGTTGCTTTCAATACCGTGCAAAAGCAAACAGAAGGGGATCCACGGGGTGATCACGGGCCGTGGGTGCAGTGGGACTGCATCCTCACGGCGAGAGCGATGTGGAGAGCAGGGAGATTAAACCCGAGAAAGGCCCCTTGCCCGGCAGAAGGGTGACCGACGGGGAGTAACACTGGCTGGGCATCCCGGGGCAGGTGGGCTCGCACAGGGCAGGATGGAGCCAAACCGAGCTGCCTCCCTTGCAGGAGTGGGGGTGCCTGGTTTCCCCCTCTCCCAGCTGCAGGCTGGCAAGCGGGGCTGTATTTTTCACGGCTGTTTTTCCACGCGGCCCAGTCCCTGCACAGCACTGGCTGTGTGCGGGAGGCAGCCACAGCAGGGACACATCTTCAGGGCTCGGAGCCCCCCTGTCTGCCAGGCGGGCAGCCAGCCTGGCCCTCCTGCCCACGCAGGCAATTTTAATCATTCCCAAGGGTCTGTAAGAAAAAGAAAAAGAAAAAAAAAAAGAAAAAAGGAAAGAAAAGAAAAGGACAGTGTGTGCTGAGCCCTGTGCTTGAAAAGTCTCTCAACAGCTTGCAAAAGTGCTGAGCTGGCATGTGTTTGTTTGCACACATGGTTGTCCATGGAAAAGCTCGTGCGTGGCGGAGGACAGCCCCATGGCTTTGGCAGGGCGAGCTCCCGCACGTGGCACTGACACCAGCCGCATCCTGCCCTGCACCTCGCCGGGGGGCTCTGTGCCCTCCCCGTTACTCCCCATCCCCAGGTTTGACTGCTTCGTTCAGATGTTAAAGCCGTGCTTTGCTATGACACGGCTCCTGTGCAATTTAAGGGGGCTGTGGATATCCAGGGGCGACACATCCACTGATGGAAGAAAAGGGACGGTGACCCTGGCTGGGCTGCGGGGACAGAGTGCTGGTGCCCAGCTGTAGGTACGGGGATGCGCCGCACCTGCAGAGCTGAAACGGGGTCAGGATGACTTTGTCCCTGCGGTGCGTGACGACGGTCACGCGTGCAAATGCTTCGCTTAATCCCGGACCGGTCTGGCACATAGCACGTGTAATAGCTAACACATTTTGAAACATGACAGTCCTTCCCCAGAATAAGGACAACGTGGAGCTTAGCATCATGTTAATTAACATGGCTTTTAAAACAGCTTTCCTTGGCTCAGACTCGCAGCTCGGCTGCTCACCCGGCTTGCCAGCCTGCGCTGCCCATGGTGGGAAACGCGGCATCCCCAGCCCAGCTGTCTCCTCCTGGGGACGGGAAAACAAATCTCAGTTCAGCTTTGATGGTGGGGTGAAGAGCAGACACGGGCTTTTGCTGCGACTGCTGGACAGGCCTGAGAGCGGCTGCAACCTCTCCGACCGGGAGGGGATGGATTTGGATCCTGTGTCCATATGGGTCTTGGCAGCAGCTCCCCAGGGGCATTGGGGAGCAAGGGGTGCTTTGCCTTCCAGCGTTGGCCATCACCGGTCATACAAGGCATTGGCCTTGAATGACCTAGACTACAATGAGTGCAGCTGAACTCCCAGCATTGCAGACAGGCCTTCTTGAGATGAAGTGTGACAGGATGATGAGGGATGCTCTGGACAAGCTCCAGAGGAGTCATGCAGCAGGCAGTGCATGGGGTCCTGTTGGCACCCCCCTTACAACCCTTTCAAAGACAGTGCCTGGGCCACGCTGCGTGGGCACTGACCAAACTCACCCCAATGCTGCCAAGCCATAACTGTTAGGGCACAGCCTTGCCCTTGGTTATACCCCACAGGGTAGATTTAGGAAGCAGAGGTTATTATTGTTTCCACTAATTGGCTGTTTCAAGCAGCCACTATTTGTACAAATTACCTGAAGTGTTCCCATTCCTGTTTGTAGCTTCATCTTGGAAGATGCCAAGAGTCCACCAACCCCCTTAGCTGATCTGTAGGTGTCATATTCCGGAATCACTCAAGTCAAGCTTTTGGAGCAGGTATTTTTGTTAAATTTATTCCTACCAAGCCACTTCATTGGAAATTCATATTTGTCAATGAACGCTATAGGCCAGTTTCTTTCCTGCTTTTTGATGGCTGCAGTGGAAGAGGAGGAGAGCAGAGAGCATCTATCCTGACCCAGCTCAGGGGACAACCCTCTCCATTGACACTCACGACTGATTTTGATGATACCCTTCCTCAGTACTGACCATCTGAGCTACCATTCCCTGTTTCTATCAGACCTGAAGTCCTCACTGAAGCACAGCAATGGTAGGAAAGACTTGTGTCACCTTCCAAGCCTGCCTGTAGGTTACAGGTTGCACTCGCAATAGGAAGGAGCAGTATACGCCAGGAGGGCGTCAGGTTCTTCGTTTCACATATCCAAAATCGCGTTGAAGCAGCTGGTCAGGAGCAGTGTGACGTTCACCCAGAGAGGCTGGGCTGTCCCCATCCTCAGAGGGTTGCAAGACCCAGCTGGGTAAACCCTGGCCTGCCCTTCCTCCCTGACCCTGCTCCGAGCGAGGCTACAGACCTCCCGAGGCCCCTTTCAACCTATATTACCCTGTGACCCTATGAGCCTAAACTGCCCCCAAGGTACTCCCAGGGACCCGCTCCTTGTGCTGGGTAAACAGCGGATAATCACATCATTATTTTAGAGGGCTGGACCAGTCCTGACTGCCAGCCCCTGCCTCTCACTGCCAAACACTCCCTTCCCCCTTTTGCCAGGGATAACACCATGCCCTATGCATGCTTATTCCCACTGCTAGAAACCCATTTTCTTAGACATGGTGTATCTGTCAAAAAAAAAAGAAATAAAGTAAATAACGTCACAGGTTAAAAGGGATTAGGTGGAGGGACTCATCTCATTACTCACACAGACCTGTCAGCAGGAGCTGGAACCTGAATATGCAAACAGCACACAGCCCTAAATATCCTAATGTATTTTAGAGTGGTCATTTCTAATTAGCACTTGAATCCAACACCCTACTTAACCTAATTAGAGACATAACAAAAAGCTGTTTGAGCTCACATGCATATTGAATATGCAGATCTCTAGCATCTAGTGCTGCCCTTCTCCAAAGAGCAACAGCAAGTAAAGCCTCTCAGTATCCAGCACAGATGAAAACTGGTCCCATGAAGCCAATGTATTGAAAATCTGCACCATTAACTCCATTAAGATGCTTTAAATGTAAATCTGAAAGGTTTTGATGAGAGTTGTGTTACTGGGAGAAAAGAAGGCAAACCCACAGTTTAGGAGATACTGTATTTATTTTTTGCATATCTAATCCAGAATATTTTACAGTCTAATTTAAGCCAGGAAAGAGAAGGAAGGTAGATGAGGAGGAGGAATAGGGGGGAGAATCACAGAATCGTTTGGGTTGGAAGGGACCTTTAAAGGTCATCTAGTCCAACCCCCCTGCCATGGGCAGGGACATCTTCAACTCGATCAGGTTGCTCAGAGCCCCGTCCAACCTGACCTTGAATGTTTCCAGGGATGGGGCATCTACCACCTCTCTGGGCAACCTGTGCCAGTGTTTCACCACCCTCACTGTAAAAAATTTCTTCCTTATATCTAGTCTAAATCTACCCTCTTAGTTTAAAACCATTCCCCCTTGTCCTGTCGCAACAGGGCCCTGCTAAAAAGTCTTCCCCCATCTTTCTTATAAGCCCCTTTTAAGTATTGAAAGGAATCCAGCCGCACAGATAGCTATTTCAGACAGCTATTTCAGCTGGTGACATGAGGGTTAAAAGCACCATGTGGCTCTGCAGATCTGCCAGGCAAGACAAAATAGGCGTCATTTCTAAACCTTGCTTTTTTTAAGACGAAGCGGGCACACCCCCGCACATCCATGAGGCATGAAGCAAACGCTGAAAAACCACTCTGCTTCGTTTGTACACGCCTCATTTTCGGAGGTGGATTTAGCCAAGTGCTGGGAGGATTTCATTGTGAATGAAGAGAAAGGGTGCTATCGGCTCCATGGAAACCTGGCCAGCGGCTGGGATTGGCGGGGCCGTATCCAGGCTTGGCAGCAGCAATACTGCCGAAAGTACAAGTACTGTTAATATTTAACACGGCGCAGGGACGTGGTAAAACCTAGCAACCCCACAGCAGCGGTTATGCAATTCTCCATTAATAGCTCAAAGGGATTCAGCATCGTCTTAACGTTCCTCCCCCTTAGCTTCTATATATGAGGGGTTTTTTTTTTCACTGTTGCTAAACCTTAAAGTGAGAGGAAACAAAGAAATTGCTATTACATAATATAGATTTACAGCCAAGTCATACTCCTGCTGTTTTGGAAACATTTGGGGGGCCAAGCTGAAAGCTAAGAAGAGCCATGTGATAGGTTCCTATGGTTTTTTCTTCTCCTTTCTTCCATTTTCTAACTTCCCAGCTAAATACATTCATTTGCTCCAAGATCTGTTGAACCTCGCTTATTACTGAGCCGTTAAGTAAGCAGGATCTTCGGCAGCGATAATTATATCACACAGGTCTAGAAAAGGTAGGATTATGCATTGTCATGATTGCCCCATTTCTTAAAGAAAAAATGAGGTTTGTTGAGGGTGAGGGTTTGGTTCAGGCATCACACGGGCTTTGCACGCTCTACATCACCACCAGGTAAGGGTGATCCACCTCAATCTGTTTGCAGTGACGTCGGGTAACACCAGCAATGGACTCGCTCGTGGAATTGCTTAGCTCCGGCCTGGAGCTGGCTGCAGGGGGAATATGGGCATCCCCGAGCCCTTGCAGCATCTTAGGGCAGCCTCGAAGGCCCAGGATGGCTGGGCTGCCACCAGGCTTTGTATGGAGGCCAACAACTGCTGCGCCACAGGAATGCGCTTGCTCTGCTGTTTATTCTCACGTCTGATAGCGCAGTGCAGCAAAGGCTGGATGATTACAACTTGCGTCATGGTATTTCTCAGGAGACATCTACTGCATTTAGGTTCGTTTCTGTTTTAATGTTCCTGAACACAGTTCTGAGCATCTTACCCAAGCAGAGGACAACGACCCAAGGAGATAGGTCACCCCAAAGCTGCTCGGGATCTAGCCAAAAGGTATCTGCAAAAATAGCATTTCTGTAGCCAGCGGGCTGTCCCACGTGAAAATTGGGGAAATGGAGGGCCTGGTGCACCTTATCAGAGAGACTCAGCCTTTCACAGGACAGGCCTGAAGCTCTGGTTCAAAGCTGTGGTTTGGGCCAGTGCTGGAGAACCCCGGTTATTGGGAGGAAAGTTGTGTTTTAACCAAACGTCAGACAGGGTGCTGCAGTCCTGGAGGACCACAGTCATTTACGGCTCTCCTGCAGGACGCGCCACCACGGGCAGATTGGTGCTCTGCATTTCCCATTAGCAAGCCCTCACACATCTCTTTCTGTGCCTCAATTCTCTGAGTGTAAGGTGGAATCAGTATTTCTTAGGGCTGTTGTCAGGATACACGCAAGCCTATGAGCTACTCAATGTATAATAACATCTAAAGTTCCCCCAAAATAATTTAAAATACCTCCAAAACCCAATCCTCCCAACCCAAGGAGTTCAACTGCACTTTTCTTGCTGCTTTGTGTTTTTCCTACATGGAAGAAGGGCCTTCCCTTAGCCCCTGAGCCAAAATTCTTGGAAAGGACTTGAAACGAGATAATATATGTTGTCTAGATCCTTTTTCTCTTTTCTGTGTTAGCTAGCTAACTACCCTAGGAAAACAAGCCATAAATCAATTGAAAGCCTAACCTACAGTTTGCCAATCTGAAAAGCAGACTCTGCCCCAGGAATGCAACCGCAGCTCGCTAAAACAGTGGGAATAAAGAAAAAAAACAATTATGTCTTGCACTTTGTAATTCAGCAGAGCTGCAGAGACATCAGATACACAGTGATCCCCCACAAGCTTCACCATCACCTTAAGTCCACAGTCTCCTCCTGAGCAGTAAACTTGCAGAGGGCTCTGGTCTCCAGGTGCAGATGGGTTGCAGCTTCCAGCTCAGCTGGAGAGAATTAGGGCAGCTCAGACTTCTCCTATAAAGGGACTGAGGGTCCCTAGCAGATGACTTTTCCACTTTTCTTCTCTTGTCTTGTAGTCTTCCAGGCCAGAATTAGGGCTCTTCTAGCTTTTGCTTAAGGGGACACTACTAGTTTTTGCTTTTAGGAGGATTAAGGCACTCTGTATGCCTGCTTTTAGCAAGACAAGAGAGCGCAGGGGCTAGGTGGGTTTTGTTGGGCGAGTCTGACACAGACCATGGTGCCAGGGCTCCCAGCACGTCCTAGGGGGTCTTAGCAATCCCACCAGCAGCAAAGCTGCCCAGTGGTGATGGGGAGGAAGGTTGTGGGGAAGGGATGGGTCTGTGTGAGGGCACCAGTCCCCCTCAGGGACAGTGTATTGATGTTATTCTTGTGTTGAGGTCTAGCCTCAAGCAGGTTAAGTGTTGGTGCCATAGAACAGTCTGTTATTTTCCTGCATCCTTGGATGAAGAACTGCCCAACATGGACATGAAATGGAGGAGGAAGCACCGGAGGAACAGTGCTCTGCAGAGACACAATGTGCTCTTTACGCAAACAGGTAAACATTTAAGAACTATGAGCCTCTAGATCCTCTGCAACACTCAAAGCACTTCCATGAGCAATGCAGTAATGAGGAAGAAATGTCATTTTCAAATGCAACTGTGTCCTCAGTGAGGTTAACGTAACAAATTGGGACTAGTCTTCAGAACAAAAACCTGCCTCAAAAGACCAGAAATTAGGAGAAATAAGGAGAGAAACCCAATGAGGTTGTGAACTCAATCTGAATTTAAGGGCTCTGACCACAAAGCAGTACAGAAAAGCAGCAGGAGACTCATTAACAGTTTGCAGTCCCTCATGGGTGACTAAGAAAGAAAGTTTCCTGCAAAGAAATGCTAGTATTGCTTTAGGACTTCTGATTTTTTAATCAGGGTTCTCAGGCCCTCGTAAATCAAGATCAGAGCAGTGCAAGCTGTGGGATACCTGTTCCCAGATCAGGCCAGCTGGAAACGAAGCCAAAGTCAACAAGTTCCCCAGACTGGGGGTTGCGGGGGCTGTCTGGAGGAAGCGGTTACGGCTGATGCTGCAGGCTGCCCCGCGGAGTCCTGTCGTTATTTAGGCAGAAGAAAGAAACACCCCCTTCTCCCCTCACTCGCACTAAAACTAACCCTCAGTCAGCCAGGGAAGTGGCCTGTATTTTTAATACCTTTTTTGCACTTCATTACTGAGGGCCTCGAGCAAACTATGTCATCGGTGATGACATAACGAATAGAAGTAGTTGCAGGGCAGTATAAGTGAAGGGGAAATTAAGCTATTTAGCACACAGGCAGGAGATGTGTGTTTGGGTCGAGGCAGGAATCCTTTTAATTAAAAAACTGGAGAAAATCACCTTGCCTCCAATGGGATAAGCACCAAGGCAACTTTCTCTGGCCCGCAGACTCCCCCCACTACCCCTGTCTGCTGTAAGAAAAGCAGAAGGGACGAGTGGGCAGAGTCCGGTTCCTACGTAAAGATTGTACGGCCAGACCTGCCCTAGAGCTGCAAAGCAACCAGACACTGAAATCCAGCCAGTTTTATGTCGTTTCTGTAGTGCTGTCCAAATGTGCTCTTGTTATTTCGGCTTCATCCATTTCTTTCCCCCTTTCTAGCCTAATTGCTATGGCTTCTTGACTTTGGTTAATGGAAAGGGCTACATATATTATGTTATACTGCAACTTGATTTGCAGAAAAAAGCTTGGACTTTTTTGTGTTGCGTGTGACTAGCGAAGTAATCATGATTTCTGCTACTGTGGTTAATATTTGGAAATAATCTTAACTGTTTATGCAAATGGAGCTTGCCCTGTTCTTTCTTGAGTTACTGAAGTCTGTGTAACTAAACCCTAACAACTGGCCTGTGACTCGAGGTTTTTGCTCTGTTTTTATGATGGGGTGATGGAAAGTTTTTACATGGCTGGTAAGGTCAGAGATAAAGTGTAAGAAATGCTGTGCTGCTGGTATGAAATTATTTCTCATGCCTTAGTCTGTGGGGACTTTCGGACATTTTCAAGAATAAAGGAGGAGCAGTCTTAACTCACAAACACAGGAATGATATTTCTGTTCCTGTCTAGGAGCAAAATGCCCTGACCACACTAGAGCGTGGAAACGCAAGCTCCGTTGTGCTTGTTATTCCCCATGGGAGTGGTGATGCCAACCCGTGAGCAAACTGTAGTGACAAGACATCTTTTTTTCCATGCATTCATTGTCATTTTCTTTGGAGGCGTGTCAGTGCTCTGCGTAGAGACCAGGGATCTTGTCTTGTTTTAAATAACACAGTATGCTATAGCACAGCATTGCATTGTCTTGCTGAGGTGCAGGGAAGACCCCTTTCTGCTCGGTAGGATATGAAGACTAGATGAAAAATTACTACGTACTCAGCTAAAGGACTTGGAAAAAACCTGTTGCTTCTAGCATGCTTTGAGAGGTAACATTCCCATTTCATGTCATCCTCTACCACACTTTCCAGCTGAAAGGGTGCCATTCTCAAATATAGGCACTTGAAAGCTGTTTTTAGGCCCTTCCAACAGCAGTCTTGGAAGATACAGAAAGCTGCAAGATGGAAAGGGAGAGTTAAAAGTCAGCAGAGATGCTGCAGCCGAGCCCTGACAGGGACTGAAAGATCTCTCCTCGTTTGGAAGCAGAGCAGGACCACCATATTCCCCATTTCTTCCTCAAGTAGCCTGATGACTATTTAGACTTCAATATTCATTGCAGCATATGATGGTAACGAAGCTTTTGAAGCCAGTGTGTGGTTAGCTCTGGATGTTGCTTTGAAATCTGATGTTGTGGTGGAGAAAATCAGAAATCAGTGGTAGGGTTGTCACGGAGGCTGATCGCAGCCCTGCTGAGGGAAGAGTGGGGCTCGAAAATCCACCTCTTCCATAGGTGAGTGTGAAGACATCACACTGGATCACCACAAAAGCCCATTTATATACTGTCTTTATTCAATGGCCGGTGGTGGGTGGCTTGGAAAGAGTATTAGGACAAGGCAAAAGTGGTCAGACAGTATCTTCCCAGCTGCAACATTTGATTTTAATCATCCTCAGTGGACCTTTTTTCCAAGAATTCTATCACTTTTTGAACTCATTTATATTTCTGGTATCCATAACATCTTGCAGCAATCATGGATGGTTTACAAAAGCATTAATGCACATGAATAGACTTATAGGGAAATTATGTTTTGGTAACATCGAGCAAGTTCTTCCAAATACTTTCCACCTTAACAGGAGAGCAGACATCACATGGTATCTGGCTGGACTCCAAAACAAATAAATGATGCTGATGTTCAGAAAGGAAATGCTGTTGTCCTTAAATAGTCAAGCATTGTTCTCAGACTTCCTGCAATAATCTCTGCCTTTTTACCCAAAGAGATTCCTGACTGTGTGGGTCCTGAGACTGCTCTGATGTCTGCCTGCTGCATATTTGTAGCATTTGTGATTTTTATCCTTTTTTTTTCTTCTTTGAGCAATCCTGTGCCTCATACACAGCATGTAGCGTTTGGTGGCATTGGAGGATATGAAGTAGATATTCTCTGCAACCTCCTGGATAAAATATCCGTAAGGTGATAATGGTCTATAAAGCTTGTGGTCGCCAGTCTGGTTAGTGCCAGGGAGATGCATGGACTAGAGAGAAGCTACCCCAGTGATGCGGCACACGGGCAATGTATGACGATGTCAACAGTCACTGATGGGATGATGAGAGCAATTGGGGACTTCGCTGTTTAGTCAGCGGTGCCTGAGCGTGCACAGCAGCTCATGAAAGCAACGGCAACTTTTGAGGAAATTATGGTGATAAAACCCTGAGAGAGGGAAGCGTGACTGAGATGGCAGAGTAGCCCAGAAACACATGGAGTGATGTCCAGTGTGGCTGGGTATGGAGGCTTTGGCTGAAGGTGATCTGAAACAGCTGCTCAAAACCTTCAGAGTAATACAAAATAGGGAATAATGCAGGGGGGGAAGGATGGGGCCAGCAGCTCTTGTGCCTGATGGAAAGCTATTGCCAGCAAAGCGGGAGGCTGAGCTATGGCAGGAGACATCATCATGGGAGATGATGATCTGGGACCCAGCCAGAGTGAGCGTCCAACACCACAGCAGCGGCTGTGTGCCAAAGGCATCCGTTGTTCTCTAGAGCTGGATGTGAGAGGAGAAAAAACCTTTAGCCCATAGGGCATGAGTCCTTGTGGGAGCGGGGCAGTTTGTCTATTTATTACTCCAAGGTCTGATCACAAATAAACCATGGATAAACACAGTTCAGGAGCTGGCAGGCACAAAGTAAAACAAGTGGGAATCCTGCATTCCACTCTACCATTTATATTTTTCTCCTGGGAATTTTTTTTTCCCTCTCTAATTATCCTCTTCCCATCTAGCTCTTATTCTTCTGTAAATTAGTGACTGGCATAAAAAGGGGATGTGACAGACACTCCAATCAACCTTTGCTGGTGATTAAACTTTAAAAGGCTCCTCCACATGTTAATGGGGCTGTGGTGGGATGTGGGCATGGAGATCTCCCCAGCACCTGGCCAACTTAGGCATTAAAACTGCATGATACTGTTGCTGGGAGCAGTCCAGGACCATAGTGTCTTTTTGTGGGATCTGATCCCCTGATGAAGAGGAGTTTTCGTCTTTGCTGAGGAGTATTGGCCCAGGCCAGCTGTGCTGTGAGATGTCAGCAGCTTCTCCCCCAGTCTTCCAAGAACATATTGGGACATCCTCATGTGGAGTCCAGTGACCTGGTCCTGTTCTCCTGCAGTGGTGGATAATGATGGTTGTGTGTCACTAATAAATTGAAGCATCTGCCACCAAAATATATTACAGGATTTGGAAGCTAATTTGACATCTTTGCTGATGGGTTGTCCAATCCGCATACCTTATTTAAGTTACAAATACGCCATGACCTACGAACACTTCAGTAATGGGTTTGAGCCAGCAATGAGTTGTGCTTTCCTGAAGTAATTATTTATTCACTTAATAGGGACTGATGGTTTTGCTCAGCTGGGAGCTGTGTATAATTAAAACCATGGTCCCTGCCCCAAGAGGTTTCCAGTCTGAAAGATGAAGCAAAGGCTGTGCCAGAAGTTGCAGGAATCCCATGTGCCCATATCAGATGTTCAGAAAATTACATTTTTTTTTTTAAAAAACGGTGAGCTTCTTGTATACAAGAGGAGACAGGCCATTTGAAGCTAGTGTGTATTTAACACAGATTTTTGTTCGTATGGCTGCAACACCAAACAAGAGGTGGCTTCTGTAGGCCAGAGGTCCTCCCAAAAGCTGTAAGATAAAGTCAAACTTGAAAAAAAATACACCTAACCCTGAAACTATGCTCAGTGTAACCTGAGGACACACATTGCCCAAACTAGAGCTGCCCCCCTCAAACCCAGCCTAGGCAAGTGTGGGAGCTGGTGCCCGTTCCCCTGTGCAGGCACCATGCCCCAGGCAGAGCAGCCTTGATAAAGAGACCTGGTCTAGAGCAATACCTGACATACAGCTGTTTTGCAACTGTAAGGCACGTTGCCTCTCCCCAGACCTGAAGAAGGGCTTGTGTGCCTGAAAGCTTGGCTGTTTTTTTACTAATTATATAATTTGGCTTAATAAAAGCTATTACCTCTCCATACAAATCTTGTGTCTCTTTGAATAGGTTGGCACATTTCCTAATAGAACCAGAAACTGCTTCTTAAACAGAAGTTTGACCATTATTGTTATTAAAATAGAAAAGGAAATGGAGGCTCATTCACAACAAAGTGATATTTATTGCTCAGTTTAATTGCTTAATGTAAAGCGCATGACTGGGGATTTGAAGGGGCTGATTTGCAGTTCGGTCACCCTTTGAAACAAAGCCACGTGTTGTGAAATTGCATGTTGAAACTCAAGGATTGAAATGGCTCCGGCAGATGGGAGAGCAATAGGAGTCGTTAGCGAAGCCTGAAGTGAGCCTGGGTAATTCTGCTGGGAAAAAATCATCCTGGCAACACGCAGTGTCGGGGCACCGCCTTGTCCAGACCTGCACCCTCGAGCAGGATGGGAGATGCTGGTGTGGGTTGCCCAGAGGCTGGCTCAGACCTTTCCCACCCAGCCAAAATTTGGAGGTAGAGGATGTGGCTGTGGAGGGGACCAGGCAGGCGACGGCATGTTTTGCACAGGGCAGGGGCTGGTCCCACTGCTGGGAGCTCTGCGTGCTCTGGGGGATGGCACTGCAGTCCTCGGGGGAATGGGGCAGGTAGCAACGGTGAGCAGGGGGATGCAAACACAAGTGATGCCAGCCCCAAATGTCTGAGCTGTCCGTAGGTATGGACAGGCGGAAGGTGAAAATCTGCTCCGGCAAATCTCTGACTCCCATGCCACAAGCGTTGCAAAATCTCTCCCAACTATGGCCACGCTTTCCTGCAGAGTCTCGGCTAAGCTGTGTCGCTGGTGCCACGATCCTGTCCTTATTTTAATGGGGAATAAGTGTGGTGCAAGGTGTTGCCTTTGGGTTGAATAACAGGTTTAATTCATTGCCCCAGCCCCGCTGCCTTCCAGAGGGCTGCCCCTGCCTGCAAGGTGCACTGGGTACCACCCTCCCTCCTGGCACCCCCCACCAGCAAGACCCCACAACCACCTCCTCAGCTGGGGCTTGACCACTTTATAGCTCAGGCTTTGGGAGACACATACAGGTTTTACGGCCTTAACACAAATAAGGGATAGTTCAAACAAGTATTTTCTGCCCAGCCCCTCCCCAGCGAGTGCTGAACCCAACATTTCCCACGAGTGATTCAGTGGCGGCGGGGGGAGCGGGAGCTGCCCCGCTCCAAGGTCTGTCAACACACAATAAATCCAGTGTGACAGCAATGAAATAATTTTTTTGCATGCTTGGAAAGCCGCTTTTATCAGTGGCAATACTGACGGTATAACTTCAGGGTGTGGAGAGGTTTGACCCCTGGGTGCAGCAGTTCCTGGCCCTGGAGAGGGGGAATTCTCCTTTACCCACCCCAGGAGTTGGAGGGGCACCCTGTGCCCACATCAACGACCAGCAAAGACCCCCCACAAACCTGAACCCTATCCTTCAAACAAAAGCCAAAGTCCTTTTCCTATGAATGGGAGTGAGCATTTTCCCTAAGGACACCCCGAAAATATCACCCATTCCACCATGCTAAGGGCTCCTGGCACGGCTCCTCTGCAGCCAGGCGGACGGGACCCGAGGGCTTTCCGACAGTGGCGTGGTCTGCCTTAAGTGGCTTCTTGTTTTTCATAATGTGAACGTGAGGCTCTGAGCTATTCCCATAGCGCTCTTAGTAATCAGCCCTGGTATGTTGAAAGGCATATTTGTCATGTCTCAGCCGGTCTCTCAGAGAAACAGTCGCAGGTCAGGTTAGTTACCTAATTTATATGTCAGGGACTGCAGGAATGAATCAACAGCATTTTTTGTATTTTTCCAGACAGTAGCTTGATATTCCCGGCATGTTGAACCCTAGGAGTTCCCTTGCTTTTGTGATCATTTGCAATCCCTCCTTATTTGGCTGATGTTACAGCAATTCAAGCAGAAAAAAGTGCTACCAGCACAGCGAGCCAACGTCTCCCTTGTACATAACTCTCTGAAGAAAGTGGCTCGCTTGTATGCAGCCCGCTGGTGCAAGAACATCTGCACACACCTTGGTGTGAGCTAACCTCTCCAGTGGCAGGTCCCAGGCACCAGTTTGGGGGATGGTCCCAAAGCTCAGGCACCAGCATCATGTCCCTGTGCAGAGAGAGACGGGACAGTTGGTTAGTCCCTCTCCACAACCCCAGTTATGGTGCAGGCATTGCTGTGGGGGCAGAAACAGTTGTGTGTGACTATGTGAGCACATTTTGCTGTTGCACACACGCAAATATGTGCATGCACCATGGTGCAATTCCTTCAGCGCAAATGCAATTTGTGTGTGTGCGAAAGGTGAGGAAATTTTACCCATGAAAAACAGAATTTGCTAGAGCTGGACCACCCCAACCGTCCTCATCCCATTAGAGCTCCCAGGGAATGGCCAAAACGAAAGCAGAGAGCCAGAGCGCGCCACCTCCAGCGCCGGGACAAGAGGCTGCCCGGCGCTGCCGCATGGATATTCCCACTGGGACTGAACACGATCCCATCTGAGAGATTTCGGGCAAATCTCTTCCAGCATGTGAATCTGTGTGTGTTTATTTCCTTCCAGCCATGTGTGTTTGGGAAGATGGATAGGAAACCCTTTCTGATGAAAAGCAATATCTGAAACGAAAAACAGCAGGCTGTGCAATTCCCTAAACTCTGCAGGATCCATTTATAACCACCGGGATGCTGGGAAAAGCAGGTGCAGGAGGAGCCCTGCCGAAGGGGACCCTCGCTGCAGCGTGCAAAGCAGAGAGCAAATGCCTCGATGCTCTCAAGGCTTCAGACAGGTTTTCCCTGGGGACTGGCTGCTCAGGGCTGCGGGGCTGACCGAGGGTTTAGCTCACACCTCTGCAAGGGTGTCTCTGCATTTCGGGGTGCTGCTCGGGGAGGGTTTAGCCTCGGGTGCGTGGAGGGGAGCGGGGCAGGGCCACGGCTGCCTCCGAGCACAAACCGCTGTGCCCTTCCAACAGGAAACACAAAGCAGGAGCAAAGTGGAAGATGTTTTACGAAGCACCCGTTTACTCCAGGCTAGCGGGGGGATAAAACATGCGGCAAGGAGCGGGCTGTGCCCCCGTGGGCCGTGGGAAACGTGGTCAGGTGGGGAGGAAAGAA
The DNA here is from genome assembly GCF_000690835.1 of Fulmarus glacialis. Classification (NCBI taxonomy): domain Eukaryota; kingdom Metazoa; phylum Chordata; class Aves; order Procellariiformes; family Procellariidae; genus Fulmarus; species Fulmarus glacialis. The sequence goes on along the minus strand of NW_009220630.1, from coordinate 1,377 downwards.
ATAAATCCCAAAAGGCGCAGCTTGCCATCAGAGGGAAACACAGAGGAGCAAATTATTAGCTTGGGGTTTTTTTGCAAGATGAAAGATGGGCCATTAGCTGCCTCTGGAAAATACTTTCCAAACCCTTTTGTGCAGCAGTTTCTCTGCAGAAGGGCTCTCCCAGCACCCCGGGCGGGCAGGGGAACGCCCCGCGGCCGGAGCTGGAGAGGTTTGAACTTGAACTCGTTTATTTAGCTTTGACTTTTCTCTTGCTGGAGTCCCTGGACTTAGCCCAAACCTCAAAAGTAAGTTATAGCCAAATATTTTTGAGGTTGGTAATGAGATACCAAAGCCTTACTGAAAAAAGAGCCTTGTCCCAAATTCCCCTGCAGCGTGCGGGGCCGATGCTCTATGGGCGCAGCAGAGCCGGGCTCGGGGGTCGTGGTGCTGCTGGACGGCCCGTGCTCAGCACCCTCCTCCCGTATCTCACCAGCACGGCTGGGTACGGCCACACCACCGGAGGTGAGCCAAGCGCTCACTCTTTTCACCTTAAAACAAACATTTGAACATTTCTGTCGTTGTACACCCGCCGCTCAGGGTTAATTGTGACAGATCACGTCTTCCCCCACCCTAAATTCCTCCTCGGCTGCTGAAGTCTCCCACTTTCCAACAGCCGAAAAACACGGCGTGACCTGCAAAGCCTCTTCCAGGCTGCAGCAGCGCACAAACCCGCTTGGGTGCTTGCTCGTGGGCTGCACGCAGGAGCACTGCCCATGGCATCGGCAAGGGCCGGCAGGATCGAGCAGACCCTGCTTAGGCAGGGAAACCTAACCTAAGCCACCCGATCCGCTTTGCTCTCCGATCAGGATCTGGCCCTAGATCGCTTTCTCTGTATAATGATACTGGTTTCGTGCGAGGCTTCCTTGCTGGCATATTTTCTGCATTGTGTTTTAATGAAACGGAGCAACCCTGTGAAAGTAAGGATAAATGTTTTGAGATCTTCAGTCTCCGGTGCAAAGCAGCGATATAAAAATCTGCAGCCTCCCTGGGCAAATAGCCGATGATATATTTTATGCCCCCCTCAGCAAGGGAAAGGGTTAATTGCTTCAGTTCCCCCCTGATACTTATGGCTAATGCCAATCAGATCTGGAACAATAAGAATAAAATATGATTGAAACCTCTGGCTCTTCAAAAAAAGCATATGTTTTAATTAAATTGAGAACTAGCTGGTTAATCAGCACAAGGACCAACGGACTGATTAGCAGGAAATGCCTGGTGAAAAATAGACCGTCTCATCGGCTGGGCTGGAGGGAGAGCCACGGGTTGGGGACACGGCCCTGGGCTGGGGGAGCTGCAAAAGGCACCCAGGCTCCATCCGAGGACCCCCAGGGAGGAGGC
>NW_009220629.1:0-4119 GCF_000690835.1 Fulmarus glacialis | reverse complement strand
GAGGGGCAGCGCCCGCCCGCCGCCCGCGCCGGGGCGTGCAGGCCCTTGGTACCTTCCCCGACCTCGCTTAGTAATAATCGTAGCGGTGGTTAGTAAAAACAAGTAAAGGGCCCATGGAAATAAATCCTTGGGGCTTATTTTGAACACACGCCTAGCAACCTGGTGCGCACAGCCCAAGCGCGGCGGGGGCACACCAGTACAAGGGCAGCAAGAGGCTATGGAGACTACAGCTGCTAATTAAACCAGGATAAACAAACCAACATACAGGGACAGCTTCATTTCTTTCTCTCTAGGACCTTGTGAAATAGGGTCTTGCTTTTAAAAGAGAAGGAAAAAAGAAACATTAAACAGTGCCGAGTTTCACCACTGGTAAATTTCTTTCCCCAACAATAAGCTTTTTTTTCCCCTCCTCTGCTTTATTAAGGAAACCAAGCTACATACAAGCAAGACAGTCCTGTTCAAATACATATAGGCACCTGTACATGATCGGATCTGATTAAGCCAAGATGCAGGTTTGCAGATGTGGTCTCACCCTGCGCTGGAGAAAGGCAGGGAAGCGCTGCTGCCCCAGCGCCCAACCCCAGCCCCCACGGGCGACTGTTGGACTCGCAGATGGTGCCAACATGGGCAAGGACCAAGCCGAGCTTTGGACCTACCAGACTCACAATCTGGTATTTAGTTTTTATTATTCCTCCTATGAATATGGAAGGGCACACTGGAAAACTGTACTGGCTTTCGTGTGCATCATAAAATTTGTCTTGATTACCTAAAAGCTTATTATAGCTCAAGCAAAATGACTAATGAGAGTAGAACACATCCTTATCTCACATACAGGAACTGGTGCAACACTACCCCTCTCACCTCCCCTCAAGGCTCTTGCGCTTTGTAAAACATACTTTTTGTCAAGTTTTCATCTTCAGAAATGTTTTGAATGTGAAGAGTAAGATAACCTAAAACCATGTTTCTAAGAGGTTGTTCTGAAAGGCCACATTGTCCCCATATTCTGTGTTTTGTAATACCGCAGAGACAAACACAAATTCAGGGATGAAGTTAGCCGACTTCATAGAACAGCACAACTCCTATTTTACATAGCACAAAGCTATTGCCATGACAGTCCTGGAACAATTACAGCCTGTCTGCTACAGGTCATATAGTTTGGGAAAAGAATATGGTTTTTAAAAAAGCGTGCAAAGACAACATGTATATGAAAAACAGTAAAATGGATTAAGAAGTAACAACTGTATTATGTGTCAGGTAAAACGATCATGTTTTTCACGTTAGTTTAAGCACTTCAGTTTTATAAGGATCCCAAGATGGATTTTTCTTTTTCCTGCGCTACTTCTTCCCTACCCACCCACGCCTCCTTTCTACCATGGTAGGAAGAGGTGACAGAGGGGTGGAGAATGACGAGCAATTCCAAATCCCAACACAGTACCACAGAGCATCTTACGCAAGCATCGCTCCAGCCTGCCCAGCTACTCCTTCACCCCTCTGAAACATTGGCACGACCATGAAAATGTTAGGAGGGAAGGGGGCACCAGCAACTGAAGATTTTTTTAGATATTTTACCATAAGAAAAACAAACCAAATCACTTTGCTATGTTCTATTTAAGTAGGAAGTGTATCTTTATTTTGTATACTGAAATTCTACAAACTGACTGTATGTGTCTGCTGTGTATTTTGGACTTTGTTTTTTCTTCAGCAGTTTTTAATACTCATACCTCTCTTCTCTTGGAAGAGTGGAAAGAGACCAGAAAATAAATCCAAAAATAACAAAATACACTGAAAAAAATCAATTCTGGCTCATTATTAATATTTACAGTATCTTCATTAACAAAGCCCTTTCAACATGTGGCTTGAAAGCATCACAAGCACAGATATAGTTCTTTGTGTTCAGTACCTCACTGTTGCTATTAGCCAATTCTCCTGCCAAATCACAAAAGCAAGGACACCAAAAGTTTCAGATTTTCACGTGTTAATAAAAACGTTTTAAAAAACAAGACAAGAATGGCCTTTCATGAGAAAAAGGAACAATTGTAACACGTTCTTTTACAGTTTAAGTTAAGATTCTTGAGTTGGCAATTTCCAAACAAATTTTTACTGCAGTATCTCAGATTAATTAAACCTCTGCAGAAGTTATATAGCACAGTAAACTTTTTCCCCCATATTCATTGTTATGGGTATATCATTTATGCTCATTATTGAAACTCCATCAGGTTTGGAAGCTATAGAACTAAGAAAAATGGGTCCGCTTATTCCTAACAGTGTTCCAGTAATATGTATGTATTAAAATCAATTAAAGAACATTTAAAACAAGTTGAGAGCAATATGTAGACCTCCAATTAAGTATGACTTTAAAAAGGATTTTTAAAAAAAAAAAAAAAGTCCATCACAAAGTCTGGCAAGACTGCATTACAAATAACTCACAATACTTAGTCTACGTACAATGCATTTTTAATAAAGAATGCACTTCTTCCAGTCATATTTCACTGATATAAGAATACATTTTTGTCTTACTTGAAATCAGGAACAATAAAAAAAAACCCAATGAATCAAGAAATCAATGCTGTCAAGCTGTTATGGCCAAAGGGTACACCAAATACACCATGGATGGCACTTTGTCTATCCTACATTTCACCCACTTCTATAACTCACATGTAACTCCATCCACACTGTTACAAAGAGTTAAAATCTGCCACTATAAGGGCCACTCATTCTCAGTGAATACCACTGCATAGAATTACTTTGTCTTAGGTTTTCTCCCTCCCACGAAGAGTAACTAGGAACTAAGACTGTCTTTATGAACTTCTTGCATAAGATAATCACTGTCAGAATCCAAGTCGTCTTCATCTACTGATGTTTCTTCTGCCAGACGTTTCATGCCCCGCTGTTGTGAGATGGCCAATGCATATTTAATATTGTAAATATTCCATTCACAGCTGTAAAAATAAATAGCAACATGTTAGAAACAAGATTCCATTTTTCTCCCAAAATAAAAACATCTCTAAAAGACGACTGTCTCGAAAGTTCTAATACTACGCTATCATCCCCCAAATTACTCCTCACTTTTGTGCAGGGTTTTGATTTAATTTTTTAAATGTAACAATACATACAGTTTGGAAACATCTTCAAAATGACGTTGGATGCTTTTCTGAAGGAACTGAATCACAGGGAGCAGCTTCACTGACCTTGAACGGAGAAAACATGCAACTTGCAGTGCGACTTATTTTTACATATGGAAATTAGAACTTTTCTATATTCTCAAATTTTTAACAAGCATACATGTTAACTTTTAAACACAAACATTTTAAGATAATACTAAATAAACAAAAACTTGTTGCTTTTGACTTTGCCCTCAGTGATTATACTCAATACAAGTAATATTATTCCCAGAAATAATTTTTTTTTCTAATGTCACACTGCAGCTTGAAGAACTAATTCTGCTTGCTGTAATGATGACAGTTCCGTCCAGCTACTACAATACTTTCTGAACAAGGAAGAGTTTGTTTTAAATCCTCCTCTTCTACTTTATCAGCAAGAAAAGGAGAAAATGTGTTCCAGTCATTTCAGTAACTAAAACCCATGCTGAAGCAAGGAAAGAGTTACACAATGCATTGTTTCTTTAACCCGCAGGACTCCCTCTCAGAGTACCTCTCACTTAGCCTATTTTAAATTTGGAAATTTGCCTAGTTTTATTCCCAAAAGTCTATAAACTCAATACTATGGGTGGGCTGAATATAATTCATATGGCAGGCACATGTAGTTATAGAAAACTAGGTAGGAAAGCAGAATACTAACAGGCTAAGAGTGCATGCTGTAATCACAAGATAAATCTACAAAATGCAGTCAGTACCTGCATGTTATCTTTCAGTTATATTTAATACGCATAACTGTTTAAAAACACAATTGCCAAAATCCTCTCTCTCTTGAAATCTTTATGCATTTATAGGGTAAGCAAGCTACGCAGTTTTACCTGTAATACTTGAAAAATGTTTTTGTAATTTATCCTCAGAAATCCTATTATATGCACTCCAATTCTATCATATACACTTGTTAGTAAAGAAGTTGTATTAAATTAAAATGTAATTTTTATAAATAAATGTAAATATTTAAATAATA
>NW_009220628.1:0-6538 GCF_000690835.1 Fulmarus glacialis | reverse complement strand
GATTCTATGATTCTATGATTCTAATACTCTCATCTAAGTGGGAAAATGCAAAATTAATTAACTGCATGAAAACCAGTTTAATATTTCAAATAAATTGCAACTGAAGTAGTGTATTATCCTGAAGGCTTAATTCCATCTCATACACTAGTCCTGTACTTAAGCTTAATACAGGCTTCCCTGTAGCAACAAAGACCAAAACTCCTGCATACCTTTAATCTGGTTGTTCAGAGTCACAGTGGCATCGGCAACTCCTTCTCCTTCAGGACCATTCAACACCCTGCCTGTGACAGAGAAACCCATCACATGGAAAACAGGCTGAAATAGGAAAAAAGTTAACATTAATCTTTACTCAGTAAAAGCAAACACACATCTATAGCAATCAACACCGACTCTTTTCCCCACACGCACATATATAAAGAAAATTTATTTCCAGCTTTAGGAAAAAAATTTACCAGCATAATCACAATGAAAGTACATATCAGTGTCCAGGCATACTGTTCCCCTAAGTACAGGAACAGATTCTCAATTTATCTGCATCAGAACAGTTCACAAGGCCCAAGTCACAGATCGTAATGCCATTACACAAGGCACTCTGCAAACCATACAAACTTACAGGCTCTTCTCCAGAGATTTGACAGTCTGAATGAGTAAATTTAAGCAATCTGAAAGATTATTGCCTGTTTGCAACACACACATGAAAGTGAACATAGTAGACAGCTTTTTCCTATTTTGTTCCTTCCTGCTAAAAGGAACTGAAGTGTAGAAACACAGCACGATGCCAGATATTGTCTTCTACTTGCTGTGCAAGGGGGTATACGTAACAAATGTTTTCAAACTTCTTACAAAGAAGTTTTTCCATAATACACCTGCTTTCTGCTAAAATCAGTTATACTTTTACAGGAATGAATGGCACAAAAAGATTATTTCCTCTGAATGCCTTACCTCAATTTGTAAACTGTCATGCTCTACAAGGAAGTCCAATCTAGATGGAGCAACATCGAAGGTAATTCTCTCCCCCCTGTAGAATGGTATCTGAAAGAAGACACATCATTTTGACTTGTAAGAAGTTATGACGACAGAATTGTTTTCCTTTACCGTTTTCCGTGTCCTTAGCACCATCAGACACCTCTATGAAGGGCTGAATGGACTGCAAACTCCCTGGAAAAAATAACTCAGAGGGATGGAGACAAGAATAAAGGCAGTAATTCAAGACTGTTTAATGGAAACCATATAAGATTATCTGAAGAGACAGAAAAGTAACCCTCTACTCAGGATACAGCAAAGGTACTTGGATGTGCAAGAGCTTAGCGATAGAAGACTGTATGATTGCTAGAAGGGTTAAAGGAATGAGAGAAGTCTGAATCCCACTTCTAGATCATGCAGACTGAAAACACAGAACAATCATTCTAGGCAGTGCACAGACAACCATGCTCCCACACTACCTGGACATAATAAAGAGAATGGGCAAAAAAGAAAACAGAGACCTTAAAGGAGATGAGGTGGCTGTAGTCAACAGAAACTTTCAGTCTCCCGGCAGCCTCTAGGTGTGGTTCTGTGACAGGCCAATGTATATGGATAATTCAGAGCCTGATTTGCAAATAAGTCCTTCCTCTGAAACCACACCGCAGAGCCCTAACACGGCAACTCACTTCACTGTCCTACACTTTAGGTTGGAGGTTCCTATTCCAATTATTTCATCCAATTCAAAATATTTCAACTATTTTTGTTTTAACAGCTACAAAGTTATGCATGATCTAGTTTAGAAAATGGAAGTTAACAACCCAGTGGATAAACAAGCAATGAACTTTCCAGCTACTTACCACAGTGTATTTCCCACTTGGCAGAGAAAGAAAGGTGAAAGATCCATCTTCTTTTGATACAACATTGCACAAATAGGATAGAGACTCATCTCTTGGCTGGAATCCATCCACAGGAGAAATACTGCAGCCCACAACATCCTGTGGCAATAAATCCAATACAACTTTTTTCCCATGGGAGAACAGAGAAAATAATTTCAGCGGGGATGTAGGAGGGTTCAAAATACTACACTGTGAATGAAGGATGGGAAGTACAATACCATTTTAGAGGCAGAGTTTGATAGCATGGCTTATAATTCATAGGTAAAAGAGGAAAAAACAACCAATAATCAACTTTATGGTAACAAGGACAGAAAACTGGGAAATTCAACATCCCTCAGTACCTCAGAACTGCACTGCATGTCTTAACATTAATTGACTTCAGTTTTGTGGACAAGGTTAACATTACAGAACAGAGCTGTACTCTACATAACAAATCACAGTACATGACCAAATGTTGCACACTCATTTCATAACACACTTTTAAGGTGGCAATAGAAGCTGTTGAACTTTGTCTTCACATCAAGAGGGCAAAGAGCAATTAAGACCTCATGCTGAAGACAAATTACAGCTACTGTACAGTGAATTTCAGGATTTGTCTGGCAACATCTCGTGTCTTGTGCCAGAAGCTGGTCTTTCACCATGGAGGAGTGTCATCCTCACGAGGGAACACATTTACTAACCAACATTTAAAATGCGAAAAGGTGTAACTGGAAAAGTAATCTTAAAATTGTAGCCCTTAACCCTGCTGACCCACAGGAATATATAGATCAACAACATGCTGTGAACCATATTATATTTTGCACTTCTTGCTTGCTTCAGTTCAGGTCTTAAGTCTTCTATGTTCCTAAACAGCCTGATCGTTGAGGAACCTGGTTGTTTGAAAACAGTAATAAAGAGTTCAAAAGAGTTGAAATTAAAAGAATTTTTTAATTTCTTGTGTCCGAAAAATATGTAGACCTTAGGCCTCAATTTTGCCAACATTTAAACAGATAGCTATTGTGTTACACATCTGAGTAATTCCATGGAGGTCATGTGAAAACTCAGCATGTACACAAATGTTGTATTACAAGGGCCTTGTTGGAAAAAAAAAAAAACTCAAAAAAACAAACAAAAAATACAGTTTGAGGGGGTTGTACAGTTTATGTTTTCTGTAAGCCAAGCTCAATGAAGGACAGAGATGAGTAACAGGGCAATATGAATCTAGAAGCTATTTAGCTGCCTCTTATTTACGACCGTACTCACATTGAAAAGGTACTGATAGATACACCGTTACCTCTTTAGTGACCGAAGAAGAGAAAAGGAGAAACATGACCCCTTTCATTGGTTCTCCGTCACTCCTTACTGACCCAGAAACATTGTAGCCGGCAACAATCAGAGGGCTAGCAGCATAAGCATTAGAACTTGTCACCCGTACCACTGTGTTTGACTGAAATACAGAAACACACACATTTTCATCAAAAGTAGGCATTAGATCTCATTTACAGCACCTAAATAAGAGTCAGAAGCTGTATATTCAACAACAGAAACAGAGGCCAGAGCAGCAGTACTTGAAGAGGGTCCACAGGCTATTCAAAACACAAAGACAAGACACTAAAGCAAAGATACTTGGCAAAACAGTATTTTTCCTATTTCACTGATTTAGGAATTGGCCAGGATCTCAGAGCTCCTCAGAAAGTAAGCAGTCTGAGAGAGAAGGATTACAGCATCTGCTATAATATTCAAGCTCTTGTGAAATGTATAGGATTAGAAGACCGAAAGCAAGAGCTCATTTGCCAGTCATTCCCTGGCTGGCTCTACTCTCTCCAAACTGGACCTGCATGAGGCAGTTTCTTGACTACCTAAATTAAATTTATGAAAACTCCATTAACCTTGTCCACTCACAAAAACCCTTCCTCACACTAGTTGATCAAGACAAGGTTTAGCAGGTCCGCCCCCACTAAACAGGTAAACCAGAACTTTCATAGGCTCTAACCTCTTTCAACATCCAGGTAGGATGAGATGCAAAGATTTCATATTCGCCAGGAAGCACTTTAAAGAAAGCAAACCTGTAAGGCAAGAAAGCGGTTACGTCTCTTCAGAAATAATCACAAACGTTTGTTTACAGAAAAACAATTCAGACTCTATACACAGGTTAGAAAAAATATTTCAGAACTACTATAATCCCAGTCCATATGGCAGGACTAAAAGAATCTTGTGTAAATGAACAGTATGCACCACCCACACTCACTTTCCTCCAGGTTGTGTAATAGTTGCTTGTATGTTTATGTCACTGCCAGCATTTCGCAGTACAACCTGGACTCCAGCAGGACCTAATGCCTGACCTTTGCTGAGAACCTGTCAAAATGAAGAGAAACCAGAATATAAATGGATAAAAATAACTTGCAGAGCTGAAGTAGAATGTTTTTATGAAGGTAGAATTAGCATAAGATGGAATAAATAAAGGAGTCTAACCTTTCCGTTCACAGAAAACCCTGTGAACACAAAGTTAATATCACCTCCCTTTGTGCAAATGTCATTAATGCCATCCACATGGATGTCTACATTGGTTGGTTCTGGAGGAGAAGAACAATGAAACAGCATGGTACTTAGTGAGGGAGCAATCATGAAGCAATTCTACTTTACTCTCACAGAAATGCATTAACTCAAGCACACAATTGTTGCTCTGGAAGTCTTGCCTCAGCAATGTTAAAGCACCCACAAATCCTGATGTTGAAAATCCTCTTTCCCCCTCCCATTACAGCCATTTCTGTCAAAAACCCACATTGCTTCAAATCAGTTCATGCGTTACTTTGTCAGTGTCTACCTTACAGCTTTATTTTCCTCTGGTACAGTAAGTACATTTTAGTTATTAAAACCATACAGCAAGGCTTATCTCTTTTGATTTTCCCTGCCAACTGCAAGTCAGAGACAATTAAGTCCCACATTGCGGAAACACTGTCCTATTGTAAGAAGACATATGAGCACTTACCGAAACTCCACCCTAGGGGAGGCTCAATTTTAAGAATGAAATCCCCCTAAAAATAAAAAAGCAATAACTGTCTTCACTGATCTAAATTCAATTTAGCTACAGGATGAAAAAAAAAAGTCAGAACACAAGTATCATGCTGCAGAGAGTAACACAAGTGTCCCATTCTCCTTTCCTCCTACCTAAGATACTCTGTTCAAAGAAGCAGCAATACCTACCCAGATGCTGGGCTCACATCCAGCCAGCTAAGAGCAAAAATTAAGTATCATCACGCTTATACCGCTTCCAGATCAAACCTGGCTCATGTTGAAGCAGCTCAGTGTTCGAAAGTGTTCAAATCTATCTCTACCTGCCCCAACAGATGTGCTCTACATCAGCCTTTAGTATTTCCACCAGGAGGTCCTACTCAACCATTCTGCCCAAACAGAGGATAACAAAATTTCAATCCTATTAAAAGCTCTGCACCAAAAGGGTATTAATCTACACAGAGATCCTCTTTAAATCAGTGGGCACCACATATGTTCTGCCACATATGTTCTGAAGTTCATCCGTGGAAAGGCTCAAAGGCCTAAGAATGAAATCACTGAGATCAAAAAGCATCTTACATTCTTAGATTTGGAAGGGAAGGATTTATTTCTGATCCCTAAGTTAACTAGCTCTTTAAAAGAAAAAAACACTTAGACCATCTGAGGGCAGCTTGTATTTAATTTGAATGTAAACATTTTTCCAGTCTAAATAGACATCAAACTTCTGATACATTCCCAGCTTCCTGCATCATTATTTTCTTAAGACATTTTTAATATCTGCAATTAGTCATTCAAGTTATTTTCAATTCAGTCATATCAAAACACATTCTCATACAGATTTATTTTCATTTCTATAGGTAGATAACTGAAAGCTTTATCTGTACTCTGTAGGAACACATACTTTTTCTGAGTATTTGTAGAGCTGCTAGCACATGACTGTTGGCAGTAACTCAGGCTCCCAATGCTGCAGTCATACAGACGAATAGCACTAACACAACACCGCAGCTGAAGTTACCTGGCTTTTCTCATTATAATAATTAGCACCGAGAAATAAAATAGTTGCATTACAAAAAGAAACAATAGAAAGTTTAGTCCAAAACAAAATAAATAATGTCCTGATTCAAATGTTTCTCAGGTGGGTGTTGTTCTGACGTTTAATCTGCCGGCAGCTCCTGCCTCCAGCGCAGAGGCGGCAACACTGGTATTTCAGTTTCTTACCTTATCATAGAGGGGAATCATGAAATACCCGTTGTTTGGAGCACAATCTGTCTGGTATTTCAGAGTACCGTGTTTTGTATATAACTTAATCTACAAGAAACAAACAGAAAAGACAGGAAGATATTTTACAAAACGTGAGCAAAGCTGGAACCAGGCATTCTCGAACCAAGTGCTTTTACACAGCAGCACCCGCGTGTCCCCAGGGGGTAACAGGGAAAAGGTTTATTGCAAGACGACTACAATCTGCCAGGCAAAGCCGGCAGAGTTCAGTCCCGGGCTCGGAAGAAAACGCTTGAAGGAGAGCCCCACTTCAACCGAAACCACGCCGCAACCAGTGTCAACTCAAACAGCGGCCAGCGCAAAAGGGCTGAAGTCACGCGGCGCAGCCAGACCCCCAGGCCGAGCCCTTACAGCCGGACAGAGCGGGGTGCGAGGGCCGCCGGGCGCCCTCCCCGGCCCCGGCCGGCTGA
>NW_009220627.1:0-12514 GCF_000690835.1 Fulmarus glacialis | reverse complement strand
TGACTCTATGATTCTATTCTATGATTCTACTTGAAGGAAGATCTTCCCTTCTGTGTTTGGTTCTAACTGTGGACAAGTCTGAACTGCTTGAGCCTAGAAATTACCATACACCCTGCCTTTCTCCTAGAGGACTTAGAATAGAAGGGAGGTTGATTTTGAAGCTATGATTGGAAAATAAAACTAGAGGCTGGGTTCATCTTGGTTCAGGGAGGGAAGAACTCCAGACATACAGGTCATGTAGATCAAAAGTGTAAATATTAAACAAAATTGTAGATTCTACTTCCTGTGACCATGGGGGGCTCAATCTTCCTTCTCCTCTGAGTATGCTCTCTTGGAGGAGAGAGATGGATGGGCAAGTGTCTTCACATATCCTCTCTCCACTGGGCTTTGGGTCGGGGGTGGTGTCAAGGAGAGGGAGGGAGTACAGCTTTTGGGTGTTCAAGAGCTCTAGGACATAGTCTACCATTTCAGAACAAGTGTTCCCAGTTGTCCTGGAGCAGCTCATTACAGACCTTACTAAGGCTTTCCATTCCACCTCTTAACCCCTGCAAAACCAGGCATTAATAAATCTACCCATAGCCATGAGATAGATTGGCAGGTTTCCAAACAAAGGAACACTTTTATTTGAAGATCCTGGATAAACAGCCAGTCGCAGTGTGCTAATTCTTTTCTTTGTTTCAGTACAATAAAAAGAAATTAAACATACATTGAGGATCTCTCTATGTTATTTTTCCCCCAGAAGCCATTGACACAGCTGCCAATCTATGCCAGTGAAGAAAGACAATCTACACACAAATAACTGGCAGAAAACAGACTCCACAGCTTGACTACTGCACCAAGAAGCCATGCACATTGGTAAGGAGTTTGATAATCATCCCAAAGACAGAAGTGCAACAGATGAAAGTGAGAATAGCAATCATGGTAAATAATATATATCACTTACTGAAAGCAGGTACCAAGCTTCAACCTGAGAACTGATCTTCCAAACAAAATAATTACCTGAGATGTCCAGAAATGCTCGGTAGGCATGATCTTATGAATTGTATCCAATAGCTAGCTCGCTCTGCATAAAATAATAAGCCTGCCTGCCTGGGGAAGACAAGGGCAACATTGCTTTCTAAGCTGTAGCTATGGAAATACATTTCACAACAATTGCTTTGTAACAGTTTAAAGACAGCAGATGCTTCTTTCTATTATGTCAATACTGAAAGTAATGACAGTATTGTACCACTTACTGTGCTTTCTATTGATCATTCTGCAGAACTTTCTGTGAGGTCAAGAGTAAGAAAAAGATGCCACAAGTGGAAGGGTTATCATCTCTTTTTCTTTCTTTAGGCAGAACAGAAAAAAACAGAAAAGAAGATGAAGTCACGATGGAATAATAGGGAATGAGAAAGTGGATGACACTGAGTCACAAAAGAGACTTGTTCTCTACAAATAAGGTACTCCAGAAACTGTAACAGACTGCGTAAAACAAATGAAGGAATAAAGCATATATAATCAGACTAGAGAAAAAGCAATGTAGGGGAAGATAAGAGCTATGACATGGAAATGCTGGCAGTCAGAGGTGGAAGTTGTCAGTCAAATTTCTTAAACCCACCCTTTCACACTAAAAATAAACGAAGGTACATTTTTCTAATCTCAGAATAGACAGGCACCTTGGGTCCCATCCTCAGCTGGTAGAAGCGACTGCGATCACATCAATTGTATAATTAACCTCACACATCTGCTTCACTGAATCAAAATCACAGAAACTTAATGGCCGGATTTAATAACTTTTCTCTCCTAAGAAAGGATCGGTTTATTGTACTTTTCTAAAGCCAGGTGCAAAAAAATACCGCTAGATAGCAATCTAACTGCGGTATGGTTAAACTCACAAGCCTCCTCAATTAACTTCCAACAAGTATCTGTGCTGCAAGAAATGATAAAATTATATTTTTTCATTAAAAAATAAATTCTTCAAGTGGCTATAATTTGTATTCTTTAGATCACAAAACACATAAGTGACAAGATCTTTATAAGTCTAATGTAAAAATTAGCAAAATCTTGCTGCAGCCAGCAGGTTGCTTTGCTTTCCCCACAGCCCCATCCAACTATCTCAACATGTAAGGCAGATGTGCCACTTCTGATCCTGTAAACTTACTAGGGAATACACAGAAAACAATTATAACTGGACACACGACAGATTCTTTATTCTCTTTAGGCTCAAATTCATTATTCCCATTGCTTTAATACAGATTAAATGTCTCGGCATTGTTACACATAGTAAAATACACATTTAGGAATGCTGAGAGAGCAGGGACAAATTACCCTCCCCTACATCTGCTCAATCTCTCACACTGGGAGAGTAAAGATTACAGTTTTTAAGGACCAGGACTGTCTTTCTGCATACTGCTTGGCACAAAAGGTTCATGATCTGTGACTAAGCTTTGTAGGCAGCATCAAAATTATATATTAACAACAATAAATCACTCGCTAAGTTGGGATAAAGGCACAGTTCCTGTCGCCAGGGTTTTTCTGAAATGTTTATGTCAGACTATGTAAGAGCTCACGGCCACCAAGAAGAGGCAGTGAATCAACATGTTCCTCAGAGCAGGCATGTCTTGTGTCTTCCCCCCCAATTTTTAAGCACCACCTGCTTCAGCTTGCAATACCCTTTAACCCCTTCATAATTAAGACTAGCTACTTTGCACCAGTACACTTTTGCCTCCCTAAGGTGGGTTATCTGACAGTCTAGACCTCCTCCAGGCTTCCCTAAACGAACTTGACCTACTCTTGGATGTATCTACCTGCAACACAATTACATTCTCATTTAACACCAATAAAAACAAAGCTTGTTTATATGAATATTGTTTGAAAACAATCCAAAGACAAAGGCCATGTATTCCCTCGCACAGGCTCTTTGTTTAAGATAAAACAAATTTTTATTTGTTAAAACACATACTCCAAATATATTGAAAAGCAGCTCTAATTTATGCCACCTTGCCTTGCAGCTAGGCAGCCATTGCTGCGGCAGGTTGCTCTGGAATTTGGAGTTCGTGTGACACTAATTCTCTGGACACAGGCCACACAAAATACTTCTCAATCAGAATAGCACCATCTAGCCAGGCCTGTTCAACTCAAAGTTTCATTTGTTTTTCCTCCAGTTTTTTTTGCCAGCACCTTGAACTGTGAAATGAGGTATTTATTATTCTGCTCTTAATGTTAAGCTCCACGTTAAGGCCTGCAGAGTAGTTGGCATCATTGATTTTCTGGCTTTGCCCACTCAGTGTTTTATAGTATGCCATTACAAAGAAATGTGTGTGCTTAGTGAGGCTGTGGGTGGAGACATCTGGGGTTTAGGGCGCTGGATATCCATGAAGTTCCCATAGAAACAGGTTTCTTGGCCTTTCCTTCTGTTGGGTAGGGTTTGAGGAAGGAGGCATGCCTCTGCAGTTGGCCTGAGTTACACAAATGACCGTATCGCGGGAGGGCTGGCTATTTATCAGACCAGGAGACAGACTGGCACTTCCAGCCACACTGTAGTGTCTCAGTCTTTGAGGTCCCTGATTTACTCTCAGATACCAGCCGTCACAGACAGAGTCTGTTTATTCCTCCTTGAAGATCAACAGGGAAGAGAAGCCCTGAACCACAGAGGGTGAACTTCTCTGACAGCTGCTCTGGCTACAGGTAATGGCAGGCCAATGGTAAGAGAAGGAAGGGGTTTAGGCACGTGGGACGAGTTGCTACCCCCTCGAGGTTGCATTAGACCACACTCAGTAGTAAGAACATTACTCAAACCCTACCCATGCAGATCACCCAGTCTGTTATCATGCCTATTGTAACTTCAGTACCTTAAGAAGGTCTAGAAAGAGAGCACAAGACAGTCATTGTCTTCTCTTCGCTCTTCTACTACCTACGTAAGAATATTTTTCTGAGGATGTTGTTGCAGGATGGACATAACACAACGTGTTTTTCCAAAATAAACTCGTATTCCAATGCTTGCATCTCTGCTAATACCTTCCATTCACATCTTCATCCCTATTCAACTTAATTGCTAAAATTTTATTCTCTCTCACCCTTCCCCTGTCCCTGATTCCCACGTGCAGCACGTAACTATGACCGGAATAGTGCTGCTCCCTTTTCAGGACGTGTTCATGCTCCGTATTTCTGTGCAGACCTGGACACAACTGAGCAGCCTTCTGGTTCTGGATCTAGGTCTAAATCTAGTTCCCATCTTTGAACTTCTCTCGAATGGGTACAAACTATTATCACTACATACTCTTCTTTATTCCTTGTGCTTAATGCAGACTTCATCTATATTGCTCACTATTTTTTGAAGCAATTTAAAACCACAAGGGGAGACATATTTTTTCCTCTACCTGTAGTATTTGACTTCCAGTTTCCTGACGGTATCTGTTATTTAACTCTGCAAAGACCTTATTTAAATCTTCAAAACCACATTGTGATTCAGTTTCGATGAAAGACATTATTCAGCAGCCTTTTTTTTTTTTTTTTAAATCAGGCAGGCTATTCAAGTAATCGTTCCTTCTTCACATCTTTTCTTTGCTATCAAAGCTTCTGCA
This sequence comes from Fulmarus glacialis, assembly GCF_000690835.1. Lineage (NCBI taxonomy): Eukaryota > Metazoa > Chordata > Aves > Procellariiformes > Procellariidae > Fulmarus > Fulmarus glacialis. The sequence continues at coordinate 7,949 of NW_009220627.1, read as the reverse complement.
CCACCTGACCCACAACACAACTGAAGGATTTACTCTGGCAAGACCACATGGCTTCATTGGTTCTCCAGTATTCTCATATGCACATAACAGTCTACAGCACTGGTTAGATAGCTTAATTACATGGCAAACATCATTCTCCCTGATTATGACTTTGATTCCTTCCTCCCACAATAATAAGTTAATAGCTGCCATCTGCCTATTAAAATACTTTGAGCAGAAGATAATCTTCTGTTCCTGGCATAATTGCGCCTCTAACTCTGTAATGTACATACATTTTATTTGTCTCTAAGGAAAATCTGGTTGTATTTAAATACAACTATCTCTGATCACTTTTTAATGAACATTAAGCATGCACCAACCCAGCAGAGAAAGAACATAAAGAATTTGAGGTCTTCAGAAGATATTCTAACTAAACACATTCACTCTGCACCATCCTCTAAAAATCTGTCAGCATTTCCTAGAGTGACCTATCCGTGATCTACTCAGTAGAGTGAAGAACATTTTAATTAAAGTGTGAAATATAGAAAGAGGAATTGGATAAAAACCTAAAATCATCAGCATGGAAAGGTATTACTAAATCCACCTAAAGCACAATGAAAACAATTATTTGAGGGAAACTATGCAAAAGTATTTAAAAACTTTAAGATGGTTATGAGCAACCTGCACCACCTCAGTTCCACCTAGGTGGCAAGGCAATTTCCTGGTGAGGAAACTGGTGAAAAGAGAACACCTGAACAAAGAGGTGAACACAGAAAAACCTAACTCTTTACTGAAGAAGCAAACATGGAAAGCATCAGCTCCCTTCAGCCACCATTTATAAATATTTACAGAATATAAATCATACAGCCTTTGAAATCCATACTGTACATAGTTTTTAATCATGCTTTCCATACTTTACTTACAATTTATAAATGAGTAAATTTAATTATTAGGCAATTATTAAATACAACTTCAAAGTGTGGCACAGGTACTAAAGAGAGAGAACTTACGTATTTGGATGGCTAAGGAAGGGTGTTTCACAAGTTAAAGGAAAACCCAGACAGAAATCAGACTGTACAAATGGAAAGAAAAAACCAGAGAGAACGGTTGTCAAAAGAGGAAGAAATAGCTTGGGCAGGATCTGGTCTGTTGGGACCTAGGAAAGCAAGTAACAACTTCACCGACCAGCAAACAAAAGTAGCCCTTTCAGCAAAAATGGGCATGAAAATAAACTGCACTGCCTCCTACAAAAACATCTTGTGCGAACACTTTTTACTGGGAAAACCAAAACCGTATCTATAGACACTTTATGCTTGCATGAATATAAAAAATGTTTTCAGAGTGTAATTTTATATCTTTCTTTGCCAAGAGCACCACTAGAGCCCTAGTTCCTGTGTTATACTAAATGCTGAATCTTGAGTTTGCATTCTGAGGAACCTGTTGTTGTTAAAAGTACTTTAAATTCTATTATCTTACAAAAACATTAAAATTCTAATTTTGCCTTTAGAACAGAAAAGCTGAAAAGTGACTGCCTTCCATTACACATTTCAAGTACTTTCATTACTTTAAAACACTTTACTGACTAGGTTCTTGCATGCTAAGGTAAATTAGTGGTGATAGCAGGACAAATTTACAAAAACCAAACTCCAGAAGACCAACAAAAAAACCCAGAAGAAAGCATTTTTCCTCACAGCCCTCCTTGCTTCAGAAGGAACTGACTGCTCAAGGTATAGCGTTACCTGCCCTTTTCTGGAACTGACACAAGGCATTGGACCTCCTTCTGACCTTTATACCCACTACCTGCTTCTCCGAGCTCCCTGGGTTCTGCTTCAGTGACTAGAAACGCAAAGATGTAAAAATTGCCCAAGAACTGGATCCTTGACTACATAGTTCCGAAGCATCTGAAAGTCCATCAGTTGAAAAACAGATTAAATGAGAGAAGCTATTATATGTGGCCACAGGATACACACATGTGACCATGATTTTTCCTTATTTCTGTAAAACTGTCTTTATAAATTTTGCTGTTGTATTATTCTTATTTGGTTGTTGTAAAAGCCCTGGTTTTCAGCTACGAAAATGAGATGTCTTTCAGCAACCAGCCTTACATAAGAAAACTTCATGACAGATAGTGTGGAGAGAACACCGAAACTCCTAGTATTTTATGCAACTATTTGCAGTGGGAACTTTCGTGTCTGCTTGGGGATCCAATAGTGGATCCTTCACTTTACCATGCCATTAACCCCATGCCATTAATATAAACATAGTACCTTTTTACTGGAATAAGTGAAAAAGAATCAAAAAGTTCAAGAAATCTTGCACAGAAGTAATTAATAAGAACAGCCTTTTAGAAGCCCTTTTTATTGTCCAGAGAGTTTAAGTCCTACAAGCACAGAAAAGGTAAAATGTGCCAAGCAGGAGAGGTAAAATGGAAGACTCGGTATAAGACCTTTATCATCATCATGATAAGATGATATTTGAGGCAGTATCACTTCACGTATGTCACGTTCTTGAATTTGTTTTACACTTTCAGATAAGAACATTTGCAGAAAGATCCTCACTGCTGACATTCTACTTCTTTTTACAAAGTGAAAGAGAGAGGGAATGAAAGACAGCACAAGAGAAAGAAAAGGGGATGTAGTGCTAAAGTGCAATACAAACACTTGCTAATGACTGTGTCTTTTACAGTTATCCACCTGCAACACTTAACCACACCACGGATGCAGAAGTGTAATGATGATAGCCTATTTAGCTATTATATGATTTTGATCCATGGATCTCAAAGATGGCTAAGCAGTATTACCTCCATCCTAAAGAACCAAACAAATCAGCTAATATGTCCAAGGTTTTGGAGAAGGTCAGTGTGACATCTGACACTAGAATCCAGATTTGTCACTCCCTTCTCACCTTAAAACACTTTCTAAAACAAAGGCTGACTACAGTCTTTCTAAACCCAAATTCCAGGATTACGCTAAAACAAGCAACTAAACAAGAACTAAATTTCTAAATACGGCCGCACAGAACATATTTCAACCCCTCTGCAATCTTCTGCCAAGCTTGTGCCACATCCTTGACCTTCAAGCAGCACATGGTCTAAGCAAAGCACCTCAAAAGTTCCACGCATTTCTGTAGCGTACTGCACAAGTCAGCGACGCACATCAGAACAGCCTCAGCGGACCCATCTTTCCACTAATGCACTTGAGAACGCTGACTGAAAGCAGACTCAGACTACACTTGTGCTGCCTCATAGTAGGACTCATACCAGCAGTCCTGTGAAAATAAGAAGATACAGGAGAAAAAATAGAGCAAGAATTTAAAAACTTGTTTTAGGGTTTGATGTGTTTGGTTTTGCGTGTTCTGCATTTTATATCTTCATGGTTGTAAAACTGGCAGAATTACAATGCCTCATAAGACTGGCCCTAGATTTTAGAGGAGGTATCTCTTTTATATCTCTTTTCCAAATCCCACCGTATTCTATTCTCAGTTCTCACGTGTGGCATGAAACCACTCAAATTTTGTCAGCCTCAGCAAACTGAATTTCGTCCTGTGACAAGCATCATAAAGCTGAAAGCAGTATAGGTTCAAAAGGGTAAAACAGAAGCACTGCATTTGATTTCAGACATTTATTTGCTTAAAATCCAATATACCCAATAACTTGTTCCATGCATATATTTTCCTCCTTTTAGTATAAAAAGGATGAAACAGCAATTATCTCGAGCTCTGGGCACTCTTGTTAAATATTTAAGAATCCTATTATAAATTACAACCCTATCATTTTCACTTGACCTCATCTTCATGTGATCTTATTAACACAGCAGGTGAGACTTCCACCACGCAGTCAAATATGCAGGTTATCACTGGCTGATTCAATTACCCCAATACACTCCTGACCCTTTGCAAAGTCCTCTCTCCTGCTTTCCATAGCGGGCAATGGTGAGCTCCAGAGGGCAGAAAGGAGACAGCACAAACCCCTGGTTAACAAGAGTGAACCTTGAAGCCCCAGAAGCATGTATGGCCAGGCATTTTCCTTGCAAAGACAGGTGGGGAACGTAAATGCACTTCTCACAATGGAAAGAACTAGCAGCTGCTGCTAGGCAAGAAAACTAAGGTTCCCCTTCCCTCATCCTTCCCATTTTCTCACGTATATCAACACTGACCAACCTGTGTGCTGATGGACTTACCCGAGCAGAGGGATTTTCTTCTCACAGAACAATTACACTTCAGTGCTCCTTGGTAAAGCCACCAACCCCAAACATGAGGCTAGGGAAGATGCTGCCCCCTCCAGCAAGACTGCTTTGGTGTGATGGCCACAGCACTGCTGCTGCAGTGAAGTAACATCTCCATGGGTTCCTTATCCCCACTTTCCCACTGTGAGACCGACTCTCTATCCAGATTCATATCTGTATTAATAACCACATGAGTAGCCAGTGAGGAGAAAGAGGGAGAAAGAATGCTGACCAAGCTGCCAATGCCCTATTTTGGCAAGTCTTGTACACCATATCACAGGTAGCACAAGACCTCCTCACCACTGCCTCCCACCATGGGAGACCTCAGACCATCCGACTATGAGATGACAGGTGCCACTGTGGCAGGGAGAGGGCCACCAGGCTAATGCTGCAACTTCTAATGATTTTCTCCTGATCATAAGCTCCAGCTAAATGGCACGTGCCCAGGTGCTGCGTCTCTGCTCTGTAACCTCACACATCAGATGCAGGCGACCTGAGGATGACAGATGAAGCACGTCAGCTGCACACAGCAGAGGAAAGCAGCGCAGTGCTGCAGGCCCGTGAGACAAAGGCCTCAAGGGGGAGAAGGAGCCTAACATCTGAACTAACTACAGCTCTCACCACAATACTTCACAGGTGTATGCATAGCCACAGCAAGCCATTATGGCTACAATGCACAACTAGCAAAGGATGCAGAACACCCGTAAGAAGAATTGCTAGGACAGGGAGATGCCTCAAAACCCCTTTCAGAGGCTAGAAGTGCAAGAAGCTGGCTGAGCTACCGGGGTACGTAAAAGGGCAAAGAGCAGAAAGCACCAAAGCTTTATCAGTGTAAGACTCAAGACCAGACACGACACAGAAAGAAAGAGGTACGATTATAGCTGAATACACAAAAAAAGGGAGAAGTAGCGCTAAAGGAGAGAGATGTATTAAGAGCAAAGCTCCAGTGTTAAAAGTCACATGGGATTCTCAGATGAGAGACAGATGAAGACATCCATGGCATTGCCATTATTAGAGGATATTCACAGTTTTAAACTAGAAAGCAGGACTACACAGGATAGTCAGTTAATCTGGACTTGGAGTAGAATGAGTATCATGAGAGGCAAATACACAGTTCTGATTTTCCTGTCTTTCAGAGAGAAACATTGTTCTTCAGAGTTCCAAACTTTTCACTTTAAAAATGACTGACAGACATAGGAAGGAAAACAAAGATGCTCTTACGGAATTTTTAGCACCTAGCATAAGTACAGCTGGTGTGTTCCCGGGATCAGCTAGCTCTGGGACCATTAAGAGGAAAAAGTGGTCAAAGATCAAAAGCACCAAAAAAAAAAGAGGCTTAAAGGTACAATTTATGATTTTTATTACACATATGAATTTGTTTACATTGAACATATCGTTGTTTCTTTAGAAAATATTTTAACATTAATTACTATTATTCTCTGTCTGGTAGACTGTCTCATCTAGTTAGCATGAATGCTGCAAGACATATCCAATTCATACTGAAGTATAATAGTAATTCTGTTTCAGTCCATGAAATCTCTCTACTGCTTTAAGATCAATACCAGAGCATTTAACTTTCACAGTCTTTGGGGCACGGACAGATGTTGTGTCTTGAACCACAGAGAAACTCCTGATGTTAGCTGTGACCTCTATGCAGTACATTGGCACAGTTACATGTAATAATACTTTTTTTTTTGTCAACAGTTGCATTAAGATTTATCAAGTTGATTCATGCTGCTGTGTAAAAATGCTGACAAAAATTGTTTTCGTGCTCTGAAGAAATCTGTAATTTATAGTTGCACGTGTGTGTTTCTTGGACATGAAATTGTTCTGCTCAGGCATAGCCTCCCTTCAGGACAATATAAAATGGCACAAACAACACAATTATGTAGAAAAGTCCTTTTGAAGAAAATCTTTAAAGTGTTAAATATGAGAAATTCAACAGTGCTTTCAAATTTACAGCTTTTACTTTGTCTTTTCAATTGGAATGCAATCCCCCAGCAAAGTACACTGGAACAAACCATTCAGGATTCATTTCTCTGTGGGCATCTAAAGGTTTCTTAGAAGCAATTCATAAACTCATTAAAATGTATACACGTTTCTCCTCCTGCTTAAGCAGATACTTGAAGTGGGTTTTTTTCCCCAAGCAAAGCACTACTGTTTCATTAGTAACCTCCTATAACTATGTTCTGTAAATTGCATAGTGGGATTGAAAATTCAGATTTCTGGCCAGTGCTTAGATATACTTAATTGAATTCAACTGCATTAGACACATACAGGTTAAATTCTTTTTACCAGCAAGGCTCCATAACTGCAGTAGCACACACTGAAGGCTAGAAGGAAAGAGGGACATTTTGGAACAAAGGTCGCTGGCATGCAAATACCTACCACAAAAATCTTAGCTTGCACTGCTAGTGTATCAAAGAAAGGTATTTTTTAAGTAATGGGAGACTGTTCTGAGAAACTGTAGACATAAAACACACATGTGAGAAATAGAAAAAAAAGTGACTTAAGAATTGAGTATAGCCGTGGAAAGTCCCATATTTGTCTTTCTGTCAACTAAGTTTAAGATTACAAAAAAAAAAAAAAGAAAAAGCTCCTGAAGGGCTAAGATAATAATTAGATAAAATTAGATAAAATTAAGCAATACAAAATGCTTTTATATTGTCTCACTAGCCAATAGATATTCACCCGGAAGAAAAATTTATTAAAAGCCTGTGGCAGTAACAGAGTTGCTGACCAAAACATACATTAGCAAAACACATTTATTGGCTGAATTTTTAACACGTACTAAGAACATATTTACTCATCTTACTAGTCAGGGAAGGTGAAAAATTCACGTGCACATATACCACTACCTGGCTAATTAGAATCAGATACTGTTTTCCATCACTTCTACAAAACAAGAAATTATCAAATCCTTTACCACATGAAGTTCCTGTTTAAAGAACAAGAGCTCCCACCGTAGTGTTTGTACAGATGTATTTGGAAAATTAGTTTAAGTAACAGTCTTATTCTATAATCTTAATACTGACTTTTAAAAACCCCGGGAACTGAGCCACAGATCTATTTATTTTGCCAATCAGCTTCAGCCATGTATCCATTAGGATAGCACATATACCACACTTATGCTGGAAAGGCTTTCTCCTTCACAAGCATCATGAACTCAAATTTCCCACTGTATTCCTTTACGTACAACCATATTTGCAATCAACGTTTGCTTCTTTCATGTGTATATGTTTAAGACAGTTTTTAACTATTCTGGAAGGCTGTTTTGTCAGTCAATTTCAATGAGCATATGTCTCCCCCTTATGTCATCTATAAAATAGGGAGATGAAGTAAAATGGTTTCTAAACATTCTGCTTTCGCAGAAATATTTGTACCACCTGCTTAGTACTGTTGACTTACAGACATGTGTGGCGAAGTCACAAGGTTCTTCAGAAAATATAAGCAAGACCGTAAAAGTGAGCAAGATCTGTGTATGCTAAATACCTTAGGTTGACCCAAGCATCATCTAAACCTTTAATGAGAAGTTTCTTCTGCTCTGTGGAGGCCAATTAACTTTACCGAGAGAGAGAGAGAGAGAGGAGTAGCTAACTTAATCATAACTGTTGCAATAGAAAATGTTCACTTTAATGAAAGCCGCGTTTGCGAAACTGCAGAAACGCTTTAGCACGTGCGATTTTAAGCTGATCCCAGGGGAGCGCCCGGCTGGGAGCCCCGCCGCGGGTCCCTGCTGCCGGGGGC
>NW_009220626.1:2192-6218 GCF_000690835.1 Fulmarus glacialis | reverse complement strand
CCAGCCCGAGGGAAGGGGGTGAGCCGCCGGGCTCGGTGGGTGCTGCTGGCCACGGTCCGGCGTTGCTACGTGAGCTGGTGCAGGGTTCACACTTCACAGCCAGCGAAGAGGAACTATTCCTACTTCGTCCTTCCCTGGACCTTCCCTGTTCCTGCAGTTCGGGTATATAAGAGCTGCTCCTGCCGCCACCCCGAGAGGCCGTGGGCAGCTGCACCGCAACATCAAAGGCTCCAGGTAAGTGGCATTAAGGTTCCGTGGCCACAGAGCTCCTGTTCCCATTAGACAACCTGCAGCAAAGTGTACTTCGGCTTTAAATGCAAGAATTTTAATGATGTTTTCCTTTGATTTCTGTAGCGGCATTTAATCATTTATGAAAATTAATTTTTAAAGCTAGTAGAGCTCTTGCTTGTCAAATTCCACATTTCTTTTTGTTGTTGTTAAGTTTGTTATAATGACTAAGCTAGCAGAAATGACTAGGATTTTTTTCATGATCTTGGTGACCAGAATTCAGAATGATTTTCAGCTTATCAGATCTCATCTCAGCTGATATAAAATAAGCATTTTTCTGCAAAGCCATACATGCATTTTGCATGTATGAGATGTTTAGAACACTTAAACGTGTGTGGCCAAGAGGTACCAACCCAATAGATATCATTAATAACTGCAGAGACAGTTGTCCACTTTGTCATTTTGTCATGTATTCTCTCTGAGAGCTCTTCTAAAAGACCTGAAAACCATTTTGGCATCCTTTTACAATGCTACGCACGTCTTGCAGAGACCCTCCAACAAATCCCACTGATTTTATTTGACACAATTTTCAATGGAAGCTGCTCAAGCCTCTATCTTTCTATCCTGTTCAATAATCACAGCTACAGGAGCTGTGCATCATTACATGCTGATCAAAGGGAAAATGTAAAAGACAGTCTAGTGAATTAAAGTCTAATTTAATTGTGCCAAGAACTGTCATAGAGGATTTTTTTTTTAAAGTACCTGGAACAGATAAAGAAGTTGTTCAGTCTGACCTAAATAATGTTTTTTCTCAGTGCTGAATCTCAAATCTGCAGCCCATACATTGTTTTTCTCAGAGGAGACAAGCCGGGGTGTCCAGCCCGGGACGTGGGCTGTGCAGGCGGGTGCTCCCTTCAACTGGGACCTACGGCAGTGCTTCAGCGGGTGACTTTTTCATTTCTTTGCAAACACCTTTCTGTGCATAAACAAACACTCCACAGCATTGGTTGCAAGCCCAAGGAGTCCAGCTCATGCGGGAACATGAGGTCCTTGAAGGTGCTTTCTTTTGACTAGTGGCAGATCAAACACAGGGAAAGTGGACTCTTTTCATAGCCTGAATGGAGCAAGATGAGAAAAACAAACAACCTGCCCACGGAAAAGTGAGTCTGATTTTGGCTGCGCTTTGAGCTTTAATAACGCAAGGCGTTCTTCATAACAGGGAGAAGGACACCGCTTTGACACACGCCATTTTTTATCCGGCTGTGCCCCTTTGAGTGTTCTTCTTTCAGGGCCATTTCGGAGCGGTTGGAAGCCATCCGTCTCACTCAGTACAAGGTCCTCCTGCCTCATCTCCATCTTTCTTGCTCTCTTTAAAATGGCTTTTTCTCCCTCCAAGCTTCCCTGCGATGTCAGGCACCCAGCTCTGCAGCAGAGTAGCCCCACCGGGCACGGAGACATCAATGACTCTGGAGGAGCACGTCACCGTGCTCCAGTTGCTCCATGATAACCAGAAGCAGTTTGACCTTTCTGAGTGGGAAAAGGGTGCTGCGGGTCCAGGCTGGTCCCTTGGGGCTGGCATCGGGGTCTGGGGGCTGCATGTCCAGGGGGTCCTGCCCCACCGCCCCAGAGCAGTGCACGTGAAGGATGGAGAGCCAGACCGGTGCCCAGGCTGCCGATTCCTGCAGGGTGGGGTTGGTGCTTGGGCTGATGTGGGTCTCTCCACAGGTGCTGGGACCAGAGATGCTGCCTTTCTGGTGTCTCGTCCTCCTTGGGGGCCTCCTGCCCCCCTCCCAGGGCCTCCTCAACCTGGGCAGTGTCCTTGGGCTGAGCCCAGCGCAACCCAAAAACGGTGAGCTCGGAGGTTTTCCATGTTTTCCAGGGGGAGTGTCGTGGCACAGATGGCCACGCCCGCCACGGTCCCGGTGTGTCCTGTGTCACTTTGGGCTCGTGGAGCATCCCTCTGCTCATCAGGGACCTGCCTCCTGGCAGGCTCGGCTCCACGGGGAACCCAACTTTGTGCAAGGATGCTCAGGGGTCCCCGTGAGACCTCACGAGCAGGTCAACCTAACACAGCTGAACCAACCTTTCTTGTCAATGAAATCTTTCCAACAGTGGAAGTCTGATTAGTAACTGGGACTTCCTTGGTGCAGGTCTGCTTGGTACTGGTCTTCTCGGTGGTGAAGGTCTCACCAGCGGAAAAGGTGGAGTGCTTGGCACGGGCCTTCTTGGTGAAGGTGGCCTACTTGGTACCGGCCTCCTTGGGAAAGGAAGTCCGAGAGGAGAAAAAAGTGGAGGTCCCCTTGATGCAGGAAATGAATCCAGCAGATCTGGGGTCCTTGGCACAGGCCTCCTAGGTGAGGAAGGTCTACTTGGCATGGGTGCGCTTGGGAGAGGAGGGCTTCCTGGCAGTGAAAACCAGAACAGTAATGGAGGTCTGACTGTTGCAGGAGGACAACCTGGCAGCAGTGGTCTGCTCGGCACAGGCATCCTTGGTGGGGAAGGCCTTGGCAATGGTCTCCTCAGCAATGGTCTCCTCGGCAAAGGCCTCCTTGGCAATAAAAGCCTTCTTGGAGAGAAAGGTCTGCTTGGCACAGGGCTGCTTGGAAAAGGAGGTCTCTTAGGCAATGGAAGTCTACTTGGTCTCGACGGTCTGCTGGGTGAAGGAGGACTGCTGGGTGAAGGAGGACTGCTGGGTGAAGGAGGACTGCTGGGTGAAGGAGGTTTACTGGGTGATGGAGGACTACTGGGTAATGGAGTCCCTCGCAAGTCAACACACTTTGCCTGGTAAGTCGGAGCAGAAGCCCAGTGGTGGTGCTCGCTGCAGGGTACCAAATAATGTTCAGAGGAGAGGTTGGCCCACAGGGGTCCTCGGGGGGACCAGATCCTCCCTCTTATACAAACCACCAGTCCCGGGCTCGCAGCTCACGTGAGGAGCTGTGTCAGGGGAAATTCCAACCAGAGACTCCCCATGGGAGTGATGTGACACTGCGATGGGCACCCTGAGAGGTGGGGGAATCTCCACCCTTGGACATGGTCAAGACTCAGTGGGACACAGCCCTGAGCAACCTGCCCCTGCTTTGAAGTTGGCTCTTCTTGGAGCGGGGGCTGGCCCTTCCCCACCTCCATGTTTAACTGGGAATATCCACACAGGTAACAGAGCAAATGATGAGCAGGAAGAGATGGGACCACAGGGTCTGCTCCTGCTGATTCTGCCATCTCAAGGTGGGTTTGCTTCGGTGTCGACCACCAGGTTGAAGGTGCTGAACCTTGAGAACGGCCGAGTGTCGTGGAAGGTCCTTCGCGGGGGCGAGCTCGTGCTGAACCTGTACTCGAAGCTGGTGCTGCGCTTGCCAGGGTGAGCAGGGCTGGTGGGCGAGACAGTGGAGTGAGGCCACGGGGGTCTGAGGGTGCTGGGGAGGACGGGATGTTCCCAGGTGCTGGAGAAACGTCCCCAAATGCTGAGCAAGGGGCTGGTGAGGAAAGCTCTGTGCTGTGCTGCTGCCTCGCCCTGGGGACGTTTCCAGATGTCCTCACTCCAAAGGCACGGTCTGAGCCTGTGGCGGTGGCAGAGATCCTCCTGTGGACGAGATGTTGGAAGCAAAGTGCCAAGAAGGCTCCATGCTCCTTCACGTCGACTTGTCCTTCCTCCGCCTGAAGTCAGAGCTGCCCTGGAAACCCCTCCGTGCCTGTTTGCACAGGGACTTCAATGATCTGCTAACAGGAGCAGGAGCCTGATGGAAGTCCTGAGGCTAAAACATTGTCCCAGCTGAGCCCAAGCTTGCCATTCAGCCGCAGATA
>NW_009220626.1:1749-2163 GCF_000690835.1 Fulmarus glacialis | reverse complement strand
GGCCTGCTTCGGCCCCCTCCAAACCCCCCCAAGCCACTTCCTTATTTTTCAGGATTTTTCACTTTCTGAGCGGATCCTCGGTAGAAACGAACATCACGTCGCACATCGCACTGACCCAAGACACCCCTGGTGACCTCAAGTTAGTGATTAAGGATTGCAGCAACCTGCTCGGTGGCTTCCATGTCAACCTGCGGAGGGGGTGAGTGTGGCAGCGTCCACCCCCACGGGGCTCGTGTCACGCACCGAGCGGCCGCTCATAGAAGCCCCGAGGTGATTTGCAAGGACAGACCCATCACACGCAGGAGCTGAGCCCGACCCCCCTGGGCTTGCCTGGGGCTCGACCGTGGCCCCCGGCGCAGGGCCGCATGTCGCGCTGGAGGCAGGGCTCTCCCTCCCTCTCCCCTGAGCTCGCCC
>NW_009220626.1:0-1724 GCF_000690835.1 Fulmarus glacialis | reverse complement strand
GCCCTTCACAGAGAAGGTTAATTCAGCGAAAATCTCAGAGGCAACAAGCAGAGTAAATGGCAGCTCCGTTACCCAGCCGTGAGGGATTTTCCCATAGAAAAGGCAATTTTTTTTGAGAAACCTGTAAGGGGATGGGATACTGGTATGTGCACGGGGAAATAGTTAAAATACTGGGCAGGACTAGCCATGGGTCAGCTCTTCGCAAGTTTGCAGCGGGGCAAAACTTCAGTCTTAAGTCTGGGCACAGATTTACACCTTAACAATCAGATTTTGAGAACGTGGTAACAAAGTCCTGAGCATCTGTAATTCCTGCTAAAGCCTGGGGGAGCTGTGGGCTTGCAGCATCTTCGAACATCAGAGATGAGACGACAGCGGGTGCTCTCCTCTTCGGCTCTCACAGCGTTGCAGACCAGCAGAGGAGTTCAGATTTGCCTTGATGCTGAGCCCCACGTTTTGACAATTTCCCTGGTAATTTTTGTCTGCCTTTTTCCCTTTCCAGCTTCCTCACCAATCTGGTGAGCGGTTTGCTGAACTCAACTCTTCACTCTCTCGTACCTGCGCTGGTGAGTGCCTGAAAGTCCTTCGCTGTAAGACGCTGCACGTCAACTGAAGTTAGTGCTCTTGCCATAATTGTCCAGCAGATTTACACATATATATGTATATAGATGTGCATGCACAGACACACGCCCACATGCCATAAGTGAATTCCGCAGACTTCCTTGACCTTTCTTACAGTCAGAACTTATTTGTTAGAAGTAATTCAAATTCCATCATGCAATGTTACAGGATAATTTGTAACCAATTGCTTTCTGAAACGCCTTCTGGTACCGAGACGGTGCGGTAAGCAGAAGTGACAGCCTCACTTAGAGAAAAGGTGCTTGTTAGAAAATCTTTGATTCCGTTAAATAGAATCTGTGCCATTTTGAGAAGAGGGCTGAACAATTTATATTGCTCTTTTTCCATGGAGGAAACTATGTTCTAGGAGCTGATTGTTTCATCTTGATTTAAAGTCTGTGAAACTCAAACAGTGTTAGGGAAGCGTGTTGCTACACCCACGATATTCTCACCAAGGTTGTGCCGCTTGTTACCATTGCAGCTTTGCCCATTAGTGAATATTTGGGTCAGCATCATCAATATTAAGCTACAATTCCTCAACAGTAAGTCGTTAAATTTTCTTTTCTATATTAATTTTTAGAGCGACACTTGAGTTCTGCGTGTCTAGCCATCTCCACAGGCAGCGGGTGTCCTCCGGAGAGCTGAGCCGTGGCAGAAGGAGCTGCTCTGCACGGAGCGGGAGCAGCTCCGCTCCGCCGGCAAAGCTGCTGTGGGTGGCAGAGTCCTGGCTCACCCCCCGCTGCCTGACGTGACAAAAGCATCACGATCCTGCTGTTCTCGCGGTTGTTTTTCTAACTGGGGCCGGACCCGAGCTGCTGCCAGGAGCAGCGGCTCTGCTGGGACCCCCGGTTTGCAGCCCCGCAGAGCGGGGGTTTCCCTCCCAGCTCTGGTCACTTTGAGTCCCGCACAGATGCAATTGCTGCTTCATTGCATGCAACGTTGTCCCCATTTACCCAAAACATTTCCCGTGTGATGAGACACGCCCCAGGTAGCCCCAGGACAGCGGCTTTCATGGGAGCCTTTGAACCCCGGGAGGTCTGAGACCCGCAGGAAGGACGAGAGGTTTTTCCTCCTCTGGTGCTGGGGACGCCGCGGGGCAGGGACTTTGC
>NW_009220625.1:727-1260 GCF_000690835.1 Fulmarus glacialis | reverse complement strand
TGCTGAGCCCGGGCTGGATCTGTCCCGAGGCCGGTGACCGGGATGCCGGGATGGGGATGGAAGGGGTGCGCGGGTGCACAGCTCTGGTGCTGCGCGGCTGTGCCGGACCCGACCTAACGCCTTGTCCCTTCTTCTTCTGTCCCCCCTCCCTGTCTCTCTTCCTTTCCAGAAGGTGATGCTTCCTACAGGAGCCGCGTTCAGATGGTTCCAGTAGGAACGGGAATCCCAAAGCTCTGTCATCCAAGTGCAATGTCACTGCTTGCTTGTGTTGTCTCAGGCAAGGGATTTTTGGCTGAAATGAATGGATGCACCTGTGTCTCTTTAGAACCAAAAATATTTTCTCGCAAATCTCATTCCTGTTTTTATAATTTTTTTTTTTTTTGCGTTCGTTTTAACATCTTCGAGTCCTAGTCAGACATTTAACTGCTTTTCAAATAAAAATAATTAAAAGAAAAAAACAATGGATCTGTAAAGTACCAAGACTTAATAGACAGAGTATGGACAATCAGTTTCTTTCTGTGTTTTGGTGTTGA
>NW_009220625.1:0-691 GCF_000690835.1 Fulmarus glacialis | reverse complement strand
AATGTAAATTTACAGTAACCTTTTAAAATCTAGTTACTAATAAGCACTACTGTAATTTAGCACAGTTGTTTAATTGCACCCTCATTTATACTTTTTATTTGATTCTTTCCCATCATACAATAGAGTGGATAGTTTCTAGAATGCCTCAACTTCATGTTTATAAATGAGAATATGTTTAAAGCGATGTAGTATCCCTTTTCCTAGCCATTCACCTATGTAAGTTTAACCCGCAAGAGGTTCGGTATAAAAGGTGGAAGAAAACAATTGCTACACAACTGGCGGTCTTCGAAAAAGGAAAAAAGAATAAAAAAAAAAAGGAAAAAAAAAGTCATTGTTAGTTTATTAATATAGAACAAGAAACACTGCGTACAGAAAAACCTCCTAATTGCAACGGTTTACTCCTAGAAGTAATTTTTGTAAACTTACTGAAGTTAAAATCAAAATAAAAATAATATTGCAGGACCTGTGCTGAAGCAGTTATGAAAAGTGATATTTCTCTTCTGTTCAAAACCCCGTCTCTCCAGCTCTCTCTACATCATTAAATTGAAATGCTGTTTGTAATGTTTTAGCGATCCAGGCTGTTTTTGTGAATAAAATGAATGCATGTTTTGTGTCATGATTTACAGCTTTGTTATTTCTCTCCCACCCCTCTTTCCAGCCGTCCGGGCCCCCCAGTGCCGATGGCGGCCGG
>NW_009220624.1:0-206 GCF_000690835.1 Fulmarus glacialis | reverse complement strand
GAGGGGTTGGGAGTGGTTTCGGTTGTTGCTTTTGGGGGAGAAATCACACCGGGAAAAGGGGGAAAAACGCCCCACGTTTAGGAAGAAAACAGGTTCGGAGAAAAACGAGATGCGCTGCTCGGTGCTGAGGGGAAGGCGAGTTTCGTTAACGGGGATACCTGCGAAATACAAACGAGGAATCAAGTGCATTTTAAAAACCCTGATTG
>NW_009220623.1:0-14145 GCF_000690835.1 Fulmarus glacialis | reverse complement strand
GCCAGTTTCTCCAGGAGAATGCTGTGCAAGGTGGGGAGCAGTCATTTATTGGCGTGAGTGTGAGGTCTGAAATGCTGGGGCTGCTACAGAGCTGTAGGATCACCTCCCGTCAGGAAATAAGGTTGATGCTACCCCCTTTTTTGAGGGAGCTGCTGGAAAAGGTGTCTTATCGTTGGGCCGTAAACGTCTGAAATGGCGCGTGCTATCTGAGCGTCTCGGTGTCGTGTGTGTTTGCCTCAGAGCATCTCTGAGGCAGCAAGTGCAGAGCTGCGGGGTTCTCGGGTGGTGCCAAATCTCTTTGGGAGACTTCAGTTACCTGCTGCGGCACAGTCTTGCTCGAAGAATAGAAGGATTTAATTAGAAATGGAGCAGTCTGTGAGTCTTCTTTCAAAACAAGGCCCTGCTTTTCCTAGTGTCTGTTGCAGTTACAGCGTACCCGTTTCATACGAAGTCCAAAGCTAAGGGTTTGTTAGCAGCAGTCTCGTAGTGCCTTTTCCAAGGGTAGTGGCTCTGCAGAGTGTGGGCTGTGTGGGTGTCTGTCCAGCCCCACGCTTGGGATATGGCCTTTTCTGTGCCTGGTGCTTTCGGACACTACTGCAATTTCAGTGATCCTAGGAGATGAAACCCCTGTGAAGAAGAGGTCCCCAGGATTCACCCAGGTAAGCTGTTGATGTTGTATTCCTCTTCTACAAGCATCCAGTCCTCCCAAGAGAAACTTCAGGTGTATCAGCCTGAGTGCCAGCCCTGGGTGGCATTTCAGGAGGATCTTTAACCATTTCTCACACAGCTCTTACCCAGGTGGGTGCTGCGGGGCATGGGTGAGACTCACTTCTTCGGTGGGGATTAATAACTCAGCAATGATGCTGCGCCGTCCTTCGCAGGGAAACAGCCTCCCTCCCAGGGCCTCCCGAGGTGCCATCCAGCTGGACCGGGCAAAGCAGCACAGCCCTCCATCCAACTGCTGCAATCCCCCGGGGGCTGGCATTAGGAGCAGCCGTTGTTCTTAAGCAAGACACACAGTAGTAGTGAAGTAATAAAAGCAAACTTGGCCAGCTTGACGGCAAACTTGGTAGCCTGCCACAGCCATCGGCCCATATGCACTGGTAAATGTAATGGTAAATAAAAGCTGTAGTTGAATTTCTTTCAAGTTTTATATAACATTCGTTACAATATGGAATGGAGGGGGAAATCCCTCTTACGAGTAGTTCTACCGAAAAATAAATCTGAACCTCTTTTGTTAAGTAGGTGCGCAGCAGGGCAGTGACACTGTTACAGAGGAGGGAGCTCTCATGTGTTCGTTGCAGCCTCTCTGCTGCTGTGCAAGGCTTTTGCAGGCTGGTGTTCAGCAAAAAGCTTGCGGCTGAGGGGAGCTGCACAAGGACGCAGCATTAGTTACCAAAGGCAAAGCAAACGCGATACCTAGACAGTTAACGCAGAGGTGTTTGCCTGCCTGGTCTGCTTTGGTCCTGGAGCCTGCATGCACAGCTGAGCAAGGACGTAAACCATAGGAGTGACAGAAGGGGAGGAAGTTTGACTGCGCTAAGTGATGGCCAACTTAAAAATAGACCCGTCTATTTATAGCATTGGCAGCACGCTGCTGTCCTCCCTAGTGAGTGGTACAGCCTGTCTGCAATTGCGCCTTATATGCATACACACATTTGTGGGCAAGGGCTGGGCAGAGATGATGATGTGTGTGCTTAAACACACTCCTTTGCTGCGGGTGAGGCAGCACTCCCTGCGGGACGGTGGTGCCAGAGCGGTGTGACGCTGGGGGTGTTGCTCCATCGCTCTTCTCCCAGCCCCTCACTTGTTCCTCTCGAGCACGAGCTTCGTCGCTGGGACTTCTGCCTTGTCCAGGCGCCTCACCAGCCGGCGCATCGTGCGTGTGGGTTCCGGCGCGGCCCTCCCGCCTGCCCTGGGGCCAGCACAAGGCCACTTCAGTGCCTGTGTGCACGGGGCATGCTGCAGAGCACCTGGAACCTGAGGAGGGAGCGCTGCAGCTGGCGGCACGGAGGTTAGCAGCACTACCTCCCTAGCGCGAGAAATTTGGGTGTCTTTTTCCTCTATGCCTGTGTTGTGAAATGCCCAGCTCATGTGTGGGTGTCCTGGTGCTCTGTTGCTGCCGGCTAGGAAGGAGGTGTAATGTAAACACCCGTTTAATTGCCACATGTCGATCGCAGGCGAGTCTTCCAGTTTATAGACAGAGGCAACACCAGAGACCGGCGTTGGTTCAGTCGCAGTTAACCAGCCTCGGAGAGGAAGGAGAGCAGGAACGGGGATTACATGCTACGCAGAGAGGCCGCGAGAATTACCATGCATGCGTTTCTTTCCAATGGGGCAGAGCCATGTCTCTCCCTGAACTCCAATTGTTTCCTCGTGGTGAGGAGGCGTTTGGCCTAGCAGCAGGCCAGGACTGGGGGAAAATGCAGCGCAATGGCTCGGTGTGCCAAGGCTGGGCAGGCTGCTCGCCCCCTGCTCCCCCAGCCCCGGCGCTGTGAACCGGGTGTTGTTTGTGTTCCTAATTCATCCCTGCCTCCCTCTTGTTCCTACACAGTATTTTTGTTGTCATTGATATTTTCTGAGCTGACTTTGTTTTTTTTGAATGTAAGTGGAAAATTGAGATGTTTTTGACCTAGCTGGAAGCGCGAAGATGGCGGCTGAGTGGAGAGAGGCCCTTAAGATGGTTCGTGCTGGCAGGTGAAGTGGGAAACCCACAGCTTGGGATTGGAGGGAGAGTTTGCTTTGGCTTTAGAGCACAGTGTTGACTTGCATATTTTGCTGTCTGTTTTTCTCCCCTGCTGCTGCCCATCCGCTGGCGCGGGGACCCCTCGGTGCGAGGGCTGGCAGTGCTGGGGTGCCTCCAGCCGCTGTGGCTGGTTTGTTTGCTCGGGAGCCCACCGTCCCTGGGTCTGGCGGGTCGCTGGACCTCGGGGAGCTGCTCCTTTTGCTGCATGCTCAGTGCGTCGCCCGGACAAGCGCGCTGGGACGGGGAGAAGAGCCCCTGCGAGGAGGCCGGTGCCCTGGTGAGCCTCCCTGCTTCGGAGAGCAGATAAAAGCCGTCCGCAGTGGGTGACCTGGTTGTCAGTGCAAGCGTCTGTTAATGTGCCGGGGATTGCTAACTGCGTTCGTTTGCCGTAACAAAACTACGGTTCTCCTGTCCTTTTATTTGGCAGGGAAGCCAGATCGCCTCTTTGCTAGCATGGATACAGACCAGGGCAGAGACATCAATTCATTTCACACACAGTCTGTTCTTAATTGTGAGGGTTTTTTTCCTCCAATTTATTTTCAGCTTCCCACTCCAAATTAGAGGGTATTTGGGAGAGTTTATTCTCATGAGCTTTTGCATTCCTAAAAGGAAACCTGTGCCACTGCTTCCATTACAAACCCCTGCTTATAAAAATATCTGCTCCTGGTTGAGACTTAATCTAATTAAATCTTAATTATATGGGGCCCCAGGACAAGGTTGTGATTTTTTTATATACATTAAAAAAAAAAAAAAAAAAAAAGGAAAAAAGTATATCTAGGGACTGTTTCCTTTGAGATTGTCTGTCCAGCGCTGAGGAATATTCTGTTCATTATCTGAATTTTTATAATCGGTTTAATTCTAGGACCTATCAGGCAGGGCTGATGTTTTTGGTTTTTATTTGTACAGTCACTTGCATGTTCAGTTCCGACCTATAACTGGTACTTCTGCAAGGGAAATAATCATCGGAATAGCATAAGCTTTTGATGGATGGCACTTTTAGTCATAAAAGCTAGCAACCCGTGAGAATAGAAGTATTTTTTAGGAGGAATTTGAATAGAGAGAATGATCCAGTACCTGGGCTAAGCTCGAGTTTTCCTGTTGCAAAGTGGACAGGATGGGAGATCGTGTACAGAGAGGGCAGGAGAAGCTGTGTTCCTCCTGTATCAGAGGGTGAGCTCCTGTCGCTTTTATGGGACTGCTGCGTTTGGACTGGTGCAGTCGCAGAATACAGGTTTTCTTGCAAAGTGGTAGCACTCTGGCCTTTCTAGCAAATGTTGACTCTCTGCCTAAATATGTTTTTACCTAGAGGACCCTTTGCCTAAATTAGACCTGAAGTTTCAGTAACATTTTATGAGGGAGCTTTTTGCACTTGAAATGAAACCAACTGGTTTTATTCCAAAGAGCATATTGAGGGGAGATTAATGTCCTTCCATACACAATTCATATAAGGGCAGTTGTGGGTTCTTTTTGGGGTGGTGTTTTTTTTTTTTTTGAAGGAAGAGTGATTTTATATTAGTGTTTCAACTTTGGACTGCCAATTCAGGTTTGAAAGTTGGGGCTGCTGTTTCACTCACTAGTTTACACTTAAGGGTAGAATTTCTGCTTTAGTTTTCAATCTCTTGAGCTTTTGTCATTTTTTAATCACAACCTTATGTGTTATTTAAACACTTTTTTATTTAATCAGTTATTCTTTTAAGTGGGCTTAATTGTATAAAGATTATCATGCATAAGAGACGTCTATAATTAGAAGGGGGGATTGGTGCTATTAGACAGTGTTTTAGTGAAGAAAATTATAGTGTTCATAAACTGTTTGGAGAATGGAGGCAGCATATATTAACATTCAACAAGTTTTATGTAATCCTAACAGGGGATTGACTCTTGCTCACTTGGATGAGTTCGGGCTGCTCCAGTATTTCTTCTACAAGCTTAGTCCTCTGCTCTCTTCCTTCTCTTCCTCTGCCTTTCCTCCTGGCATGGAAGTGGAAACAATCCTGTCTCTGCTTTATTGCAATGCTGTGGGGCTGCCTTGGAGACCTGAATGTTACACAAGGTTTAGTCCATTAAATTAAATAACCGGTGTGGTGCAATGCCGAATGGTCTGGAGCTCCGCTCCTCGTCAGCTTCCAAAGCATTTTTGAAATAGACTAAAAGATGCGAGCTCTGCTTTGGAGCTCTTTTATGGAAATAGTAAACAAAATCAAAATCACTTTTCATTTTTTCTTGAAAGCAGGAATTACTTATATGGCAAACATTAATTGGCAATTTTATATCGGTTGGACTTTAAAACCCTGTGAAGAGATTTGACTTTGCTCCGCCGCCTTGCGCTCTCCTGCTCCTCTCGCTAGTGCCCGGTGGCTGGTGGGGGACCTGCCGTCATTCAGATGGATATGCCCTGAGGATAGTACAGATGATTTCCAGCTCGAAGGATTCGGCAGTGGGATGAACGCAAGGTGGTTTAAAGCCTCCTGGGCTCTTTCCAGACTGAGTTCTGGGCCAGGTCTCTTGAAAAGAAAATGTCACCACTGGTCTTTTTTTCACTAGCGTCCTCCTGTTAACAGTGTGCATGTGCAAAAGTAAAAATAAATGTACAAAGCTATTGTGATATTCCATATGCAGTTAGATAATTTATCGGGAACAGCTACTCTGCAGATCGTTTGTGACCTGAAATGAGCAGGAGAAGATGGTGTGTGCTGTGGCTTGGCAGCCTGCCTGCAGTATGTGTATTGTTACAATTTCTTCTCCCTCCATCTCCTCCCCTTCCCCATTGAAATGGCATGACACCGGGGGACCATTGATTTCTGCTCTCCACGTTGGTAATGAAAAATTCCTTGTTGGCTCCTAGTTCTCTAAATCCTTTGAGACAGCTGCAACAGTTTAGATACTTCAGGAGCAAACATGCCAGCCTGGGTGATGTATGACTTTGTGAACTTTCAAGGGACAAAAGGGTAGGCTTTTGTTGGCCATAAAACCAAAAGAGGCGCTTATCCATGTAATTATTGCATTTTCTGTAGCCAGTTTGCTGAACATATTTTGGTAATCAGTACACAGTTTCCATCTCAGATGGCATACGAGATTTATCATGTTTCTTAATGCTTAATAATTTTATTTTGAAGTTTAGATCCAGCCAAGTAAGAGCCATGAGTCTTGATGATGCTAAATAAAACCTTCTCATACGTTTCCTAGGACTCCAAATGCAGTCCTTGTTTTCTTCTCTGCTATGTATCTTTTTGCCAAGTTAAAGCCATTAATTTTGAGAGAAGGGAAGTATTATTTTAGATCACCTTGTAATGCTTTGTTGCCACATTTTATGTTCCTGGATGGCATGGTAGTGGAACGCTCTCCATTTATGAAGTGCAGGGTACAGATGGCAACTCATTAAAACTTTAGTCATAATCACCCTTCCTATGGAATTACCACTTAAATCTGGTTAGTAGAAGAGGAGGAGTAGTGTCACAGAAACATGCTGCTTCTGGGTGATTTAAAAGCATATGGGATTGAGTGTTTTATGTGTGCCCCCTTGTCAGGAGTCCTCAGAGCAGATTGCCAGAATTGTTGAGCAGTTAGAGTTTAATGGAGGTACAGGAGCTTTTGCTCTTGATCCCTTTGACAGTTAAGCTGTCGTCTTTAAGTGCATTTTTTAAAAAGTCTTTTAAATACAGCTTTTTTTGCAGAATAAATGGAGGCAAGAACAAGTATGTGAGGCAGCTGGTAAGGAGCTTTTTGGTCATTTCAAGGTTGGGAAGCATTCTTTGGGGAGTAATGCATCATTGTTAGATAGCCTCAAAGAAAAAAAGGTACTTGCTTGTTTGTCCTCACTTGTGCAGATGGTAAGAGGAATGGTCCCAAGGGCTCGCTGAGAGCTTGGAAGTGCCTGGGAGTTAGAAAAAATATTTGGATTCAAGTCTCAGCACTGTTACAGATTTTCTTTGGGACTTTGAGCAAGTCACTTATTTCTTCTCTGCCTCTGTTTCCCATCTGTAAAATCTGGTTGAATTGTCACTGCCTGTATTGTAACAAAGTATTGGAGGTGCATTAGAGATTATGAAGTATTTAGGTACGAGCAGGATTGAATGTTAACTACGGGTAGACAGAGTCTTGCAATGTTATTTTGAGACTTAGAGGCAGTGAGTGTAACTGGTGAAGCCCTGGTTCCCAGAAGCGGGTAATGATGTCTCCCCTTCCAGACAGCTGCATTCAGGCCCCATTACAGAGGGTACCGAGTAGCATCTTGAATATACCAAGAAAGTTCAGCCTAGAGATGTCTGAAGAGCTCCCTAAATAAATTGCTTTTGTTAAAAATGTCACTGTTTTCTTGTAAAATACTGTTTTAAAATGGATCTCAAGGGTTTGGGATTTGCAAGCCTGGAATAGGCATTCAGAATTCCTAGGCAATGACATCCTAGGCCTCTTTCTGGCTAGTGTTTTTCTTTCTGTCACCTGAGCATCCTTTGTTATTTGCGTATTTGCTGAGAAGAGGGCTTTTCATCTCATGCTCAACTGCTTTGAGTCGGCAGAGGGGATGAGTGATGCTTTCTGGCTTTCCCTGTTCTTTCCTGTCCTCTTTTTTTGACAAGTGCAGTATCTTCAGAGGTGACTTGTGCTCAGAAGAGCAGGGGTGAGAAGGCTGGGTGAGGTCAGGACACCTTTGCATAGTGCTATCACATTACAGCATGGTTAGCAATTTGGCCCAACTTGAAGCAGACCAGCAAATTATCCCGTATAATAACCTAAATGATCTGCCTTGCCTGGGTAATGCAGGTACGTGAAGGGCATGGACCTTTTTTTCCTGTTCCGAGGACTTATGCTGAAGCGTCCCCGTGTCCCCTGTCTGCGCGCCTCTGCAAAGCTGTCTTTTCATGAATTTCACTGGAGGGCAGCCAGCGGCTGGGCGGGCTGCGCTCGCTGCTTACTGCTCCTGCTGTTGGCTGCAGGTTTGCTGGCGTATGTGGGGTAAGCCAAGAGCCAAAATTTGGCTACTCTTTCCTCTGAGTCACATCTGTCTAGTCTTCCTAAAGCAAACAGAAAAGCTTTCCTCCTTTTAGTGCTGCAGAGCCAAGAGCTGTGTTCAAGTCTGCTCCCTGCTTTGCTCTAGCTGCTGTGGTCGACCTGTGCCTGGTAGCTAGCCAAGAGCTTAAATTTTCACTGCCAGGTAAGTGGTGGATGCTTGAGAGAAAAAAAAATGAATGTTTTGAACAGTATCCTGCCTTCAATCAATTTTTATGTGGGAAAACCATGATGCAGGGTGGGACACAGCAAGATCTCTTAAATTTGAACCTTCCTCCTCGTTATAGCTATATTTGAAATGATAATTGTCTATTTAGTGTACTTAAATGAATTCCTGGTTCTGTCCTTGCATCTAGCAGTCTGTGGTTCAGTCTCCGCCCTGTACTCCGCTGTCACTCAACCAGTTGTTGGAGACTGGATTTAAGTGCCTTCAGGTTTTTTTTGCTTATCTTGTAGCTTGCATTTTGCCTCATTCGTCAGCAGTCAGAGCTTTGCTGCAGCCTGAGCCCTTTCTCTGACAGCTCTGACGTGACTGAGAGACGGCAGAGGTGACCAGGGGTATACACACTCCCTCTGGTATCACTGCTGCAACGTACACAGGTTTTGGAGAGGAGAGGTCCCTGTCCAGACCTCTCCTCTGGCTACTGTAGCATGGGGTGAGAGCAGGACGTGGAGCTCTTGGGTCAGTGCTGCCCGCTGTGTGCGATGAGGTGCTCCCCTTGCTGCTCTGGGATCAGCCTAATTTGCTTTGAGTTTAAACATCAGCCTGTCTGCTTTGGATTTTACAGCTTCATTTTCAAAAGGAGACTAATAACTTTTTTTTCTCTCTCATCTCTTCTTTAACAGCTACTTGAGCTGTGGGTGACACTGAGTGCATGTTTTCTGGTAACTGTGGAGTCTGCAGCAATTTCTGGCCCCTTGGGCAGCACCACTAAACATGTGTCCCTCTGCAAACTGCAGAAGAGTTAGTCTCAGGGGCAGTGCTCCAGTGCGGGATGTGAAGTTGCACACAGGTAGTTTGATCTTTATCGAAGGCTTTTTTCCAGCACGTGGTGTCACTAGGGTTGCATCTGGCAGTCTCTAAAGATTTGAGTTCACAGTTCGACTTGCAGCAGACCCTCGGGTTAGGTTTGCTGGGCTGGTCAGCCTTGTGCCTCAGGGCTGTACACGTGCTGCCATCTGCTCTCCTTGCCTGGCGTGTTTTACGTGTGTGGTCCCAGTGTCTCTAAGAGAAATCCCTCTCTCCTGCAATGGCGATCCATCAGCTCAGCCTGTGCAGAAGAAGCAACATTGCTCCACTTGGTTGGTTCCTGGAAAATGGTTAACGTTTCAGACCAGCGAGCGTCCTGTGGTGATGAAGACTGCAAAAGGGGAAGAGTATTCCCAGCAGCTGATCTGTGGCCAGGTGGTTTCCATGCCAGGGAAGGAGTGGAATCTCCGCAAGAAGTCAATGAATGGGAGTGATCCAGCTGACAGCTTGTGTTTTGTTTTAGGGGAATGGCAAGAGCTGGAGATTTCTCTCAACAGTCACAGACTTGTACCCAAAGGAGTCATGGGCTGAGCAGAGAGGGAGTAACTGAGGCCCCTTTGCCACACCTGGATAGGAAAAAGGGATAATAATGGAGGAGAAAGTGGCCAAGAGTGATCTGAAGGGTTTCTGCAGGACACCTGCAATTTCTCATAACTATGGGAGATAAAGAAAAATAGCCAACATTTTTTTTGAAAGTGCTTGAAAATAACTGACCAGTTCTGTTGGTCAGTAATTTTTTCTGACTGTAGCTTCACCTCAGCTCCCCTCTGCCCCCCCTACCTCACACAACCTTGCTCTTATGTTCAGCACCCTAAAATTTAAATGCATGTCTCATATTTCTAAGTTTTTGAGAGACCCCAGGACCGTATGTAGCACTGATGTATGTTGTGTGCTCAGCATTTTATGAACTGTGATTCAGACCTAACTTCTGGTGAGGACATGGTGGGGACCTGACGGATGGGCTCATCCGTTGTCTCAGAGGAGCATGGAGGTACAGAGGAGACCCTTGCACTCGCCTGGGGAGCAGTGCCTGCCCACCCCTGCCAACCACCAGCAGCTCTTGGCTTGCGGGGGGATCTGAAACTGCAGCCCAGGAGTTGCGGGGCGCGTTGAAGACATGTGTATGCTCCCCGCTTCCTGCAGTGGTTGTGAGAAACCCAGGCAAAGCAGATGAATGCGGGGTTTTTTCTGCCTTGTGTATTTGTATGCAGGACGGTGAAGAATAGAAGAATCCACCCTCTTGGAAGGATGTAATCTTTTAAACAAGGCACATTTGAAAATACAATAAAATTTGCGTACATTTGTTCCAGTATAAACACACATGCTCATCAGTGGCAGATGTGAAGGCTGAGAGTCTGAAGCAACATGCACGTGTGCAGCTAGGGCAGCGTGAACTGAGCAGAGCTGCTGTTGTGTGCGCATGTTGGAAGTACTTAGTTCTGCTTTATTACCACCCCTACCCACCCAAAAAAAAAAAGAAAAAGAAAAGAACATCTGCTAATGCATAGCTTAAAAAAAAAAAAGCTGCAAAGGAAAGCCCACTCGCTTCACTGCAGCTGAACTCAGTGAAAAGTTCACAAAAGGGCATCCGAGCTACACTGCGGTCAGGCTTTTGAGAGCGCTCTCGGTCACACCCTGATGTGTGTATGTGGCACTGCATGTTTGAGTTTATATGCAGTTATAAATTGTATGCAATAATAGCAAATGCATATTATTTTTAATAGAAATCTGTAACAGCTCATGATGCTGAAATATGGTGTCTCTGTTGACAATTGCTATTTTTGGTGGAAACAAACCCTAAGGTCTTCGCAGTGCTTCTGTGTGTTTATAAACACTGCTGTCCGCAAAAGAGGAAATGTGTTTTTCAGCATCTTGATGCAGTAAGTGAAGTTTTCCATTAAATCAGAGAGAAAAATTCAAGTCAATTGTTTGGACTACTGATTGCAGCAGTTGTCTATTAAGTTCCCTTTTGGTCTTCTCATCTTTTAAATGCATTTAGCTATTAAGTGCACAGGTACCAGGGAGTGGGAGTAATTTAAACAGAGAACCCCCTTGCTTTTTGTATGCTTGCTCCAGCAAAAGTTTTGCTGTGAAATGACGGTCTCAGAATGCGTACAGGAATGCGCTCGGTATTGTAAGCACAATGTTTTGTTCAGTCTTTCAGAAGGAAGTCCAATTTACCTTTAATTATTTTGTGCATATTTCCAACAGACGCAGTTTATTTTCTGATCGGTTGCTGCCCTTGCTGGGAAGCCGCGCAGGCAGCGAGCGTTTGTGAGGAATGCGGCAGGCTGTTTGCTTACAGTGTCCTAAGTTGGAGCAAGAGCTGTCTGCCTTCTCCCGACACTTTCCTACATGGTTGGTCCCCACCTCTAGCTTACTTAATACTTGGCTGTTAATTGCTTTAGAAATCATCACTTTCAAGCTCTTGGTGGGGGATTTTTGTTTTTTATGTGGCTTGTTTGTGGATAGCAAGAAACTTTCATGTAATTGGAGTGCTTTGGTGCCAGGTGCTGGGCATTGCTTAGTGCTCCTGTTTGGTCTCAGGTACCTATACCTGCCTGTTTTAATCGTCTCCTGCGTTTGTAGCATCTTTCTCAGTGTTCTTTGCTCATTTAAAAGCATTTGTACCTCTCCCAGGAGCATGAAGAATCCTAATGGCTGTAGCTGTGGGCCTGAGGACGTATATCTCATTCTTTTTCTGGTTACAGTGGTTCAAACCGGGAGCTAGCGAGGTCTGATGTGTGCTGGTGGGGACGTTTTGTGGGTGCAGCTGTTGGAGGAGGACAGGGGTGATGTGCTCGCAGCCACTGCACGTGTATTGACCAAAACCTTAATAATGAAATAGATCTTTTTAAGACCAAATAATTTTTACTCGGCTTGGTACCCAGCAACCCTTGGCAGGGCTGGAAGTGTTGGACTAGTGAGGGTGAGGATGGTAGGACACAGTGGGGAAGGGACCCGCACCTCTTTGTCAGGCTCAGCAGCAAGGTGAGCAAACAGTTTAAGGTGGCATCTTAAAACCCAGCAACTCCTCCTCTAAGCCCTCGGTGCGTGCAATAGAAGGGTCTTCTGATACAAAAGGAAAACATGTATAAATCTTTTTTTGAGCAAAGGTGAGCGTTGGTGGTGGTGGCTGGAGGTAGGCTGGCAGGCAGAGAAAGGGCTTCTGACCGGGCTGGCCAGGGCTGAGTTGGAGCAGTCTCGGATCTCATGTCGCTGTTCATTTGTCCCCAGGCAACCACGGTAAATAGACACACAGCACGTTATTTATGCATTTGATAATTACCTGTTCTTTTGCCCGTCTGTCTTCTAGCTTTTACTTTGTTTCAATGATTTGTTCCCTTTGCCTGGAGACGAGAATTCCTCTTAGTTGATTTTCTAGGAATTGTTTTCTCCTTCTTCCTGAAAGTCAGTCCAGAAACTGCTGGAGACCAATACCTCTGGAGAACTTGTGACTGTTTACCAGACACTTCAATCACTACAGCATTTGTTGCAGAGAGTTCTTCAGTTTCTGCTGGGTCATCTGCACAGGCCCGGCTTTTATTGTTACCCTGACAAAATTCTGTGAGACTCTCCCCCAGCGCCGGGAGAAGATGCCAATAGCCATGATGCTGTTGCCTTTCCTTGTGGAAGGGTTTGGATCTGGGTACCACTGACTCCTTGCTTCTGCTCCAGTTTTATTGGAGAGGTGGGCTAGCACATGAATACTGAATTTTTCATGGTGTCAGTGAAGGTGAAGTTTGCAAGTACCCCATATGCATGTTACTGCGGCTGTCATTTATTAGACTATCAAGAGGGTTTGTTTTCCCAAATAACCCTCTGAATTATTCTGTGTAATTAACTCATGAACTTATTTAAAATGATAACGGGGTAGGGAGGAGGAGAGGAACCATTGTGGAGCTTAGTAAACTGATAGTATTGCATCACTTTTCCCCACTGATCGCAAGGTCGTCTCCAACAGCTGTTGAGGCGTAATTAGCCAACCCAGACTTCATGGTTTGAACAATTGAAAAATTACAGGGGTCAATGACTTGGTGTCTTAAATTTTAATAAGTACATAAAAACAAAGTGCTGAGTTATTAAAAATTAATCCTGCTAAGCAGTTGTTTAGGCTTTTTGGAGCTGGAAAGCCTGAGCGTGTCCATTTGTCCACTGGGGCTGGAGAAGTGTGGGTGGTTATCTCTCTGGCCTGCACTGCTCTCCGGCAACAGTTTAATGGGAATGTTAAGTTTGATTATTAATTTAATCAAGGTCATACTTTGTTTATGCAGAAGTAGAATGAACTGTGGCCCTCTAATCCTTTCTCTCCTCGCTAGCTCAGCCTTTGTAATTCCTATAAGCTGCTCATACGAGCAGAGTTGGGATATTCACACAGTCAAGTGGATATTGTGCAAGTGTTGATTATAATGTGCGGCTCTGTCTCTTCCTAAGTACAGAGATGTTCTATTAACACGGAAGGTAAATCTGTCAGCATTAACATTCTAAGCCTAATTTTTTTCCCCCCTTTTGGGGCTTTGGATCCTGGCTATAAAACTTGGTTCAGAGCTTAAAGCATGGCGAGTGTTCTTTCTTCTCTCCGTGCATTCTTCAAAAAGCATTCAACCGTGGCGTTTATACAAGAACAAATTTGGGAACTTCTGGCTGCTCTGATTTTACAGCTTTGTGCATGTGTGCCGTTCTGTGAAGCCATGAGAACGTGCTGCAAAAGAAGGCGAACCCCTTCTCTGACCCACCTGGCATTGTTTTCGGAGGCAATTAAATATAAAGGGCATGCAAAGCAGGGAGGATAGGTTGAGCTTGGGGGTGGGTTTTGGAATTAGATGTTTATTTCCTTAAGTTGTGTCCAGGAATTCGTGAAGGAATCCAGTAAGAATATTTGCTTTTATTTAAACATAAAAGTATTGGGAATATGCATGCTATCGGATTGCCCCAGGGATAGCTAGAAAAATCATGAGGTGCATTAGACATATCATCTGAATTTTCAGATAGCTGGAGATAGGATATTAGATCTTTTTCCTCCATCCTGAGCATAGGCCTTTGAGTTAGCCAAAGCTAAAAAAAAAGCTGCTGACCAGCTTTCCAGCCTGCATAACATGACTTTTTTTTATATAGCAGTCCTTAAACTTGCCTCAGCAACAGCCCCAGTGAAAACTTTGGGAACCTTTTGGCCAAACTCCCCCTCAGAGGAGGAGAGGGCAGGGGCGAGGGATGTCCTGTGGCTGGGAGCTGAGGCTCGCGATCCTGGTCTGCTCTCTCCCACTGTGCCCTTGAGCTGCCGAAGTGCTGAAATCTGCAGCCAGGAATATTAAGATTAAACTGATGCTGATTTTTGTTTTCTGTAATTCACTGGGCTGTAATTTAT
>NW_009220622.1:0-34044 GCF_000690835.1 Fulmarus glacialis | reverse complement strand
TTCGCGGGTTTTGCCGCGGTTTTGCCACTCTAGGAAGGGTCCCCCGACGCGATCGTCTGCTCCGGAGCCCTTCGCCTCGGTGGATACATAGACATAATTTGGAGGGATGATATCACATAACTAAATCATAGAATCAGAGAATAATTTAGGTTGAACAGGACCTTTGGTCATCAGCTGGTCCCACTTCTATTCAGAGCAGGACCATGTTAGATAAGTGTTGTGGTTTAACCCGATTGTTCAGGACTGTCCTGGTTTCGGCTGGGATAGAGTTAACTTTCTGTCTAATAGCTGGTATAGTGCTGTGTTTTGCATTTAGGATGAGAATAATGTTGATAACACAGTTACTGCTGAGCACTGCTTACACAGAGGCCTTTTCCTGCTTCTCATACCACCCCACCAGCAAGCAGGTTGGGAGTGCACAAGAAGCTGGGACATGGCTGGGACAGCTGACCCCCAACTGGCCAAAGGGATATTCCATACCACATGACGTCACCAGTATATAAACTAGGGGAAAAACTGGCCAGGGGTCCGCTGCTCAGGAACTGGCTGGGCGTCGGTCAGCAGGTGGTGAGCAATTGCATTGTGCATCACTTCTTTTGTATATACTTTTATCATTATTATTATTTTCCCCTTCCTTTCTGTCCTATTAAATTGTCTTTATCTCAGCCCACGAGTTTTACCTTTTTTTCCGATTCTCTCCCCCATCCCACTGGGGGGGAGCGAGCAAATGGCTGTGTGGTGTTTAGCTGCCTGCTGGGTTAAACCACAAAAAGGACCATGTCAAACCAAGTTTTGACTACCGAGGTTGGACAGTCAAGCCTCCCTGGGCTACATATTCCAATGTTTTTTCATCATAAGGATGATCAAAATTTCCATATATCTAATCAGAATTTGTTATCCAGTAGTTATTCAGACTTGCTATCCAGTAGAAGCCCCAGGACCTTTTCTGCTGACCTATTTTCTAGTCAGTTGGTCCTCTACCTGTACTGATACACAGGGCTGGTCTGTACCAGCAGTAGGAATTTTGCTTTCTCTCAGTTCTTTCTTCACAAAATTTGGCCCCTTATCTACTTACATGAACTAATAATCAGCTTTCTGAATTATTTTCCCACTTGTCCACTCAGACAAAGAAGATTTCTCTGTTCTCCTGAGCAGATGGTGAGTACTTCACTAACTGCTCATTATAATCTGAAAGTAAACATTGGCTGGGGATCAAACAAGTTCTCAGTATAACCTCTGAGGCATCTGGCTGATTGAACCATTATAAAGACAATTAAATACTTAAAATGTTAAATTAGTAAAACACACCTAGCATAATAAAAAGTGTATTGAGCATGAACAAATACAGCCTGCTTCTCCACCTACAGAGGTAATTGTAGTCTACAAAAAGCTCAAGAAATCTGTGCAAACATTCTCCAAATATTTTTCCCAATATCAGTGTTCAGGGCAGCTCTCAACCAAGAAAATTTGAAAATTATTATTCCTGTATACAATTGCAGTTTTTTTAAAGCTGTGTATGACCATGAAGTCAATGACAAAGGAAGAAGTATTCAAGCAAAGACCTATTTCTGATGCTGCACAAGTGCTATTGAGACAGTGACTGGGAACTTGCAAAAAAACATTTATGATCCATTGGTATAAAATAACTTAAGTTTCCTTAGATGAGACATCTGTGCTCAAGGAGTTGTCCCATCATGTGATATAAATCTCTTTGAGATCAGAAACAAAACTGTTTAGAGATTTTGTGTATGTTTGTTCAGAATGCATGTGCTGCCAGGTGTATAGATTGTATAAAATGTATGCACATGATAAAAGGCTCAACCACTTCTCTTGCAGGGGGCATAGCATGTTACAATGGCAGGGCTGAAGAAGATATTTTCCAGCAAGATTACTCATTTTTTGTTGTGTTCTTTCTCTTTAAAAAGTGAAAAGTGAGTTAAAGCTTCATTCTATTTATTGATGCAGTTCTTGGTTCCCACGGGAAGTTTATAAAATTTTTAAGATGCAATTGATCCTGCTTTTTGGTTTTGGCATGGTAAGAACAGATGCTCCTGATTATTTTTTTTTTTAATCTGAATCTGATTAGATTAAACACTTTAGCAAAACAATTAATACAGTCAACATGCATTATTCTGATACTAAAATTCAGTGTTTATTCTGTTCTCATTTTTATACTGTACGTCTGTATTATTTATTTCTCCTGTTAGAAAATATTCAAGTATTCATGAAGATTCTGCTTCATTTTCTTCCCCCTATTTTAAGAACCACAATATATTAAAATGAAAGTGTTATTACATTAACTACTTCATATTTAGTTTTAGGAAATTGGCTAATAACTATGACATATTTTCATTAAAATATGTTGCTATATGTATCTTTCTATTCATACTTCAAAAGATTCTTAACTTTTCCTTATATTTACTATGAAATTGATAAAAATTGCAAGCATGATAAATAACAAGAATAACATTAAACTTTTACAGAGCCATCTGGATTACTTGGTTAGCAGAATGCAGTGAAATATGTAAAATCAGCAGAGCCAAATACCAGATCATATAGTTGGGAACTAAAAGTAGACACTTATGGTTAAGACCATAAAGTTTTTCCTCTAAAAATAAACCCTATCTCATAGATTTGGATAGCCTTCATTCTAAAAATCAAGGCGCTCCATCCCCTATTTGCTGTTCAGCCAGAGAAAAACAGTGAAGCAGCAGAGAATTCATCTTAATTGAGAGATAACTTCAAAGTGTAAAGATATTTCCAAAACAGAAATTCTGCAGTCTCATCTAAGAAAGGTAATTATAGTACAGAGTCACAGTTAATGTTCTACAGAAGTAATTCCATCCTTAGCATTATTTTCACTATCTTTAACTTTGAAAAGTTCCCTGTCGGGCTGAAATTTCTCATACTTAGTCTCAGCCTAAAGGGTTGTTTTAAAGTTTAAATTAAAATGTTAAGAAAATTGAGTAACTAAATGAATTTTTGCACTATGAAAAATGTTCTCATTTCTAGTCTGCTAAAACTGTTGCTACAACTCAGGATAATTTGTTTTACTTCCTACACTGACATGAATTTGACTGTCGAACAAAGCTTTTTAGCATGGACTCTGACTTCAGCTTACTTTGTACATGATATGCAGAGAACTCCGTATGCCAAGAACTCTGTATAACAAACATTAGCCTGGGATAGAAAAGCTGTCAGTGTCACTTCTAGTTACTGCTGTCTGAATTATTTGCTTTAAAGTCAAACCAGGTGGCACCTTTTGGGTGAGGGAATAGGACAAAGGAAAAAGTGGGGCTAGAGCAATTAACAGTTCCAGGCTAAAGACAGGAGACACTTAGTGTGTCCCTATGGAGACACTGTATCTGGCACTGGCTTAAATGAGATGCTCAAGAAAGGCTTATAAAGGAGGTGGTCACTAGCAAAACTCACGATGAATCAAGCACAACTATGCTGAGAACTAATGAGGCCATCCCACAACTTATATCATCCAAAATGTACAGACTTCTCATAACCAATTTTAAGAGGATCTTGCAAGAAGAAAATGCGTTGTTGATGTGATGCTTCAAAAGGGAACTGGGATTTTAACAAAAAGAATACTGCGTTGCTAACTTACAATTTAATCCTATGACTTTTTATTCAGCTTTTCATTTTAATTAAATACTTGTAAAGGTATCCCTTAAATATTATTTCCACAACTGAGTAACGGTAGAAATATTTTTGCTTAACCATTATGAATTCATTTTTCTCAGGCAGCTTCAGTGTCCATCCTTACCTCTCACGGATGTAGTTGCTAAGCCCGTTCCAAAGAACTCAACATTTTTAGTACAGCCAGATGAAAAGCTTCTGAGAACAGCTGCAGCCTAACAAATGCACCTTTGATTTTGTTTTAACAAAGGTTTTATTCTTATGACATAGTTCTCTCCTTCAAGCATAACCTTAAGCATGGCTTTCAACCTGGTTTTAGAGCTTGAATGATATTTATTTAATGTAGAAACATTCTGTGGGCTTCTTGAGCACAGGAGATCTTTTTTCAAGAATTTAGTTCAACATTTGGAGTACCCTATAGAAATAGTATATTTTTAATGGAATACAATAGTTCTGGAAAAAGCATAGGATGAGTCTTAAAGTCTGAATCATGACTTCTCTATAAAACCAGCCACACTCATACACTTTTGCTTTGTGTGCCAAAAGCATTGCTATGGCAGTAATACAAGATTAGAGAACACTGATTTCACACTCCTTCCAAAAGATAAAATGCCTCCTGACAACTGGAGAGAATGTGGATGCTTTACACCTACCCAGTCCTACTGTGTCACGGCACAGATTAAAATTCCACTTCAAGATTAAGTATTTTATAAGACTTCCTAGCATTATCATCTGCCTCTTTTTACAGACTGTTTGGCAGATTAATAAATATAAAGGTTCACCCAGTGGTTGATCCAGACCATCATTCTTCAAGCAAGTAACTACAAGTTTAAAATAGCTCAAGACATCTTTCAGAAAGATGTCCAAACAAAGAGATAAAAAGTCCACCTTATCTTGTACAAATTACTCCAACAGTTCATCGTTCTTCCTAGAGAAAAAGACACATTAACCTGAATTTGCATGGGTTTCATTACAAATCATTAGATAATGTTATGTCCCTATCAGATATATAGCCCTCTAGTATCGGAAATCTGGTTCCTATGAAAGTAGTTTCAGATGCTAATCAGACATTTTGAAACATCTCTCTTAAATGAAATAGACTTAACTTCCTTAACCAGGCATGCACAGAGACATAGAAACACATGGTGTCTGACATATGGGTCAAAATGAGATAATTTCTTTGCAGCCAAGATGCTTACAAATACAAATTTTTCTAAAACAAACAAAAAACAGAGCTTTATTTAACTGGGTCACTTTTTAATTACATTATCTTTTTTTAAATAAAGATTGAACTTCAGGTATAAATAGTAACCAGTGGAGATGGTTTTATTTAAAATCTGTTCTAAGGTGGCTACTTGACTTCAGAGAAGGAGAAGCTACTGGTTCTAAGCATAGCAATGGTGTGAAAGGAGCTTATAATCAATGCTACCATACCAAGGGGCAGTGGGAAGAGGAAGCATTAAGTATGGAATACTGTAAAGCACAGACCTTGGTGAAGGAGGAAATGGAAACAAGATTTTAAATGTAATCAAGAGTCAAAGATATGCAGATCCATGAAGATGAGCACAAGTATTTTGAAATTTTCTGTGAAATATGGAATTATTAACTATGCAGTGTTGTATGAGAAATATTCAAACCTGACTTAAAGCAAGGACTCAGATACATAGTCAGTAATTCATATTTCTCATCCCAACATGTGTTAAAAATTTATTGTAGTCAAAGGGATATTAAATTCATAACCTTTACTTAACATTATATACCATTTTTAAAAGTCTCTCATTTTATGGACAAGTGTAAAAACATTCTGCCCTGATTAAAGTAAAAGAGGGTATATTTGTACGTGATCTTTTTAAAGACAGCAGACACATCTTTGTCTCAATTGCATGACATTTTTTATGATGCATTTCCCTGCTAGACAGCTACCAGAGACACCTCCACCTGCATCTACTTAATTCACTGGAAATGTAACCTCATTAGTGGCTAAAAGTAGTAAGAACATCTTTTGGTATCTTTCTCACAAGGATCTTCAAGAGTTATGGAGATTGTCACTGAAGAGTGTAGCACAGCTCTGGCCTTTGGCAACAAACCTGGAAGATGAGATTGTCAAATAAAATAAATACATGAACAAACCTTTAAAAAAAAAAAAAAAGTGTTACTTTTGTTATTACTGGTCTGATAGCTCCCATGCCTTGGGAAATCAGCTTCACTCACCAGCTGAACCAAAAAGTTTTTGTAACTCACTGAGGTGAAGGACAAACTCTTGAAAAACTGGTACTGGCACCCCTTCCCTACAATAATATTTGTTCATTCCAAGGTACATAGAGCGGAACAGTCATTAAGAGCAGGATACCTGCTTTTATTCATATCCATCACACAGAAATTCACATATCTCTAAACCAAAGATGGACAAGTATATCTATAAACTACAGCTTTGCATGAGTGAGGATCAGGACCTGGAAATTTACAGAGTGCAAGACAACATTTAGCTTCTGATGTGAAAGGGTAATGAGCTTGCTTG
The DNA here is from genome assembly GCF_000690835.1 of Fulmarus glacialis. Classification (NCBI taxonomy): domain Eukaryota; kingdom Metazoa; phylum Chordata; class Aves; order Procellariiformes; family Procellariidae; genus Fulmarus; species Fulmarus glacialis. The sequence goes on along the minus strand of NW_009220622.1, from coordinate 27,878 downwards.
ATTCCAAGGAATATGCTGACTTTGCTATCTACAAGGTCTTCCAGACTAGGAAGATGAAGTGAAACAGGCAATCAAAGCATATACATGCAATGAAGAATACCAGAGCTATGAAATTGGAGACTCTCAGCAGTCTACTGAAGAACATCATCATCAGAATATAATCATGACACTCATACAGATTGTATAGCTTTTAAGAAAGTATGGAATAGTTTACCAAGAGCTATCTTTTGGATGGCTATAACATAATCCAGCATCCTCAATTTAAATTAACATCCTCAATTTACATTAATAATATGGCACATCCGTAAGTTACAGTTACATTTAGGGAGTGAAAGCCCTGCCCCATTTCACGTCAGCATAAGATTAAAGCTTCTATTATTTAAAGAAGCTATGAAAATACAAAGGAACCATTATAATCGCATTACAGCATAGAAGGCATTAAAATTAGCTGAGTTTCAGTATGTGGATGATTTGATCATTGTGGGAGAATGATAAAAAGGGTGGTTGGAAATCTGAAGGTAATTGAAAGAAAATAGGGCTTAAAATTAACAATGCTAAAACTAAATAGAAGACAATAAACCATAAAAAAAAATTAGGACCAGGATATCCAGCATATGAATATGTCACTCATTTGAGATATCTGGGAGGATTCATGGTTACTACAGTATATGACATGGAAGAAAATCAAGGTGGGTCAGTATGTAGGAATGCCTGATACTTTTCCCTAGAGATAGTTTGCAGCTCTAAATAATGCTAAAACCCCCCTGCAGTTATACAAGGTCATTAAAAAGTGTGCTGTTTTATGCAAATGGAACACCCAAATACCTACTAAGAACAAATAAACTCTGTAAATAAGTACTGGGATGAATTCTGAAGCTATTAAGGATGAGTAAAAGGGAAGAGGAATCATGTGAGATCTACTTCAGGAAATGCAACGTAATCTTGGTGTCTGCAGTGACTGTGCTACATGCTTAATGTCTCTTGCAAGTTCCATCTCATGCTGTCCAGGTTTGTGGCCAATCAAGGGGAAAAATGAAGGTTCAATATTCAAAAATATCTAAAAGTTTTGAATGTGAATTATAAATGAACGCAAAATACACCTTCAACAGAAAAGGGGGATATGCTATATGGGCATCCAGGTATTTCTGGTGACTACAGCCAAGGAATGAGGAAGGAAAGCATTTAATACTCAACAGGGCAGGACTCAGAAACAATTACAAGTTATTATTTGTACATTTTTAGGACTTCAAGATGCTAAGTACTCCTCATTAATAATAAATAAGAACCACTACTTCAGGCAAAAGCTTAGGTGGTCTGAGAGGCCTCTCATCTTTGTAACTCCACAAATGGCACTGTTATCTGTGCCATGTTCAGCACAGTAATGACTCGATGCACTCAGAAAAATAGACTGTAACTAACTTATAACTTCTTTTCCTAAACCTGAGTTTTTCTGTTTACTTCAATATGAATCGTGTGTTTATCAGTTTTCTGCTAAATGCAACTTGCAGATGCTGATGCAGAAGGGATTAGCACATCACGATTTCTGGCCTTGCAAATATGCTGCAGAAATTTTTAGCTTTCACTCACATAAAAAAGTGCTTGTAAGCTACTTCTAATACATGGAGTCCCCAGATGTCAAAGATCAAAGACTCATTAAAATATATTAAATTACAGCTGCAGAATGAGCTATTAGAATGCTATTTGTGCATGCACAGTGCTGGAAAATGAAGAACACTTCTTTAATGTATCATCACTCTGATTCTCATTTAGTGAACTCAGCATTTATAAAGGCAAAGAATTCCATATTATCAAATATCATTAAAGTTCTACCAGGTCTGCCTTAAGGGTAAAAATACACTTGGGGTCACCTACTGTGAACCTAATTTGTTTTTTTTTAATGAACTTTTATTTAACTTTGCTACCATGAAATAAAAAGCACTGAAAATACCAACATTGATTCCCAGTTCTTCTCTCACAGAAAAGGTTCTTTTCAAACTATGCTTACGCAGCCAAGTCTCATCTGATCATCTGTTAATTTTCTCCTAATTAGCACAAACCATTCATTTCTTATTCACAATATGAGTTATTTTTGCAGAATCAAAGTCCTGCTGACCAACATTTCTAGTTGGTGAAAGGTCAAATAACTATAAAGGCCATTACAGTATACCTAATATCCATTTTAAAATTAAATAAAACGTCATTTTTTCAATCTGACCAAAAAACATTGCTTGGATTTCAAAGTGCACATTTGGAAGGAATATATCTGCTGATCTCTTCAGTTCCATTGACCCTCAAAATGAACATACATGTTGAATTTTAAAGTCCAGAACAACTTTTCTTATAAAACTAAAGCTAAAAAATCACAGAAAAGTTTAAGTTAACTTCAGCAGTTCTACCAAGGTGCAGTTAGGTTTAGGATGGCTTAATAAAATGGAATAGGTAGGACCGAAGTTTATTGACTACTATTGGATGTTCATATGAAATGCAATTTGTTTCATGATGGGTTCTTTCAGTCTCACGCATCATCATCTCTCATAAAGGCATTGCAGGGCAAATTAGGCTCTCGGTTAAGCTTGAAAGTTTGTAATAGCCCTAGCTAAGATATTTAGACTTTAAAATAAATGGGCAACCTTGAGTAGCAGATGAAGCAAGAGATAGGAAAATTATTATGATATACCTGAATAATCCCATCTTGTGTGGTATCATTAGACGGGTTTGCTCATTTGCAGTGTGAGGTCAGCAAGTAAAAAGCAGCCACCTTCAGGCCAAGCCCTTAATGGAAAAGCCTCAGTTTCCTTCCTCACTGCTTATGGTTCCTTCATATCAGAGGCCTCTCTTTTGCCCAGTCCTCTGAGATTCAGCCACCAGCGCCTCCTGTCCTCCATCTGCATGTTCTGGACTCTTCGTTTCCACCTACATTCTGTCTTTCCATCCCGTCTTCTCTCTAGACCTGTTCTCATGTTATCTCTGGCCCTTGTCTTATCTAATAAAGTGTTATGGATATGTTTCTATTCTCTTTCAGTTACTTCATCTTATTTACATTATTTAGTCATTTTGGTGAAATACCAGGGTAGTAAGTTGCTTTCTTCATGAAAACTTGAAAGCTCTATGCTTACAGGAGGCAGAGAAAATGGGGATGAAAAGTGAGTGTGACAATACCAGTAAGTGCCAGAGGCTGCTATAGTTAGCAATAGCTCTTTCTTCCCTCGTAATTTATTATCAGGATCTGTAAGTAACAGCACAGTTCCCAGTGCTTCAGGAACATGGCAGGCCAGCACTGGCTTCCAGCATAAACCAGCTTTCCAACTGGAGAAATGAACTGCATGTTATTCAATACCCTGCACCAGCATCTTGGTGAATATTAATTAATATTTTGTATCTGTTATCACAGCCTGTGCGCAATACATGCATTTTCACCTCCCTGTAACTATCTTTCCTTTCAAGGAATATTCCACGATAATGGTATGCTCTGAGTTAGAAATTGTTTTTGTCATTAGTGACATAGGTCAGTATGTCACCTGCCCAATGAATAGAGTTTTGATTGTCTCAAAGTGAATATCTGCTGCTTAAGCTCTATCACCTATGATAGCCGTTTTTTTCACAGAGTAACTAAGGCTACATCTCCATGATAGTGTAACTTGCTTCCTGATTTTAAAAAGTGCTTTAAATGATACTGTGCCCACACAAAATGCATTCTAGCTCATTTAAAACCTGAGACCAATATTTAAGTTCTTGCTCTCTAGAAATACCAAGCCATCTCCTAAAAACAAAGCCTTACCACTTCAAATTGCAGGTGTAAAAAACAGCAAGGTCTCAAGTGTTAATCATGCTTTGCTCATGTAAAAATCACTCAGGAAAATAGCTGCTGTCATTCTGTTTCTCACAGACAGACGTTAAACTGTTTGCAAATGACAGCCCCCCTGATCCCACAGTCCCACCCTCCCCAACCTTCTGCTGCATGGACCAGCACAAGCACTGATTTACAATTCTTATATGTACTATTCTCCAGATCATTCTTCCCAGTTGGTTCTCCAGACACAGGCAGTTAAGTAAAATCACAGAATTGCAAATAGCACAACTTCACACTACTTTCAGAGTACATTTAAAGGGGCTTGTTACTTTTAAATACTTTAAAATAACTGCTATATTTTAAAAGACTGTCGGGCAGGTTTGTCAGCAATTTATGTTAGAGGTAACAGAAGGAAAGAAAAGCTTATTAGCTTAATTAATATTAGCTTATTACTTGCCATCAGGACATGCTAACAAATAACAAGATACAAAATTATAGCGCAGATTAGTAAAGCCTGACCCCAGAATCCTGTTCCAGAATCTAAAGGTACGTCCATACAGCCAATAAGGTCTTAAAAAGCCTCGAACCTGCCCCCAGAAGTATCTGAAAGCATTGCTCGACAACGCCTGGCTCGCTATTTTTCATTTGCTCTAAGTACAGAAAATGTTGAGTGTATTGGCATGCACTAGAATGATGGAGCACTTTAAATTACTTACTGCACCCTGATCAGGCTGACTCATGTTCTTACAAGGAAGACTCCCTGTGAAATTAAATGAAGAAACTTCACGTGGAAATGCATGTGTATGACGTCTTGGTCCTGTGTCCAAAACACGGTGAGAATAACTTTTATAAATGTTGTAAAACCATTTCACAACATTGAGACAAAGATTTTTAGTTTTTATCAGCCAAAATCCATTCTTCAGTCATTCCTAGCTCATATGCAATAAATATAAGGGCCTATTAATGCCAGGAAATCGGCTGTGTAATATTTTTCCTCTTTACTCCTATGATAGAATAAAAACCATAAAAGAGGCATACAGAACTGTTATACCGAGTAGCTTACAGTAAGCTCAAAATAGCACAGGAGCTGTAAAACTCCAGAAAGCAGGATTACCTGAATACCGACAGAGGGAAGACACACTGCATGTAAAAGATTATAAGCAAGTGGTTCCCTGGGCCGGAGCCCACAACAGTTACAGCGGTTTGAAACTTAGCCTGTTTCTGAGGTTTGGTTCAATGCTCAAAGGGAATGCAAAGGCTAACACAAAATCCTCATGGGGGTTTGATAAGAATTGTTCATTTTCCTTTCCTTCTGTAAGGACAAGTTTGTACCTCACGTATTTTAACAAGCCTTCTGCGTAACAGTAAGTCAGCAAAACACAACTCTATTTATTTTTAAGGACTTCAATCAAGCTGGAGTTTTTAGACCAACGTGGGCAGAGTTTTACCAGAAGGAATCAGAAAATGCAGCATATCTTCTTGAGAAGATGAAAAGAAGAGTTATCTGAGGGCGCCACATAGCTGGGTTTAAACCTTTGTTGTCTCCATCCATAAGAACAACAGTTTTTTCCTTCCTGTATGATTTATAGTGGTCTCTTCACGGTCTTCATGGATCATTAAAAAGTGCAATAGCATTTGGTGGATGTTTTGTTATAAAGAAGATTGATATCTCAAATAGTCCAACCATTTTTATGATCCATTCTTAGGATCCCAAAATAAACACAGTCTTAGGCAAGTGGGTTTTTTTAAAAAGGTAATTAAAAAAGTCAATGCCAAGTGAGGCAGTAAGTTAAAATTTTACATTATCTTTACTCCAATTTTATACCTTAAGAACTAAGCTTAGTACTAAAATAAAGTAGAACCACTTATATTATAAATTTCAAAAATTGCTTATCTTCAGGACCTGTTCTTCATTCCCAGATTTCCAGCAATTATTCCGTCCTTAAGCCCTTAAGGACTTGGGCTTAATATTATAGACCTTGTCTAGTTATATTTAATAGTAATATGTAAGCATTTTATTTACCCTTTGCTTAATACAAAGGAAAAGAAAGGGCAAAGTCACGGCGAGTACTCTTTTCACAAAGACAGAAAAAAAGACATATTTGCACTTTTACAAGTACAATACCTGATTGTTTTGGAAAGCATATTGGAACATACCCACATATATGAGGACAGGTGTTGGAGAAATTTAATGGATGAAAGGAAGAAAACTGAACATTATTCAGGAAAAATAAAAGCTTCTGAAGGAAAAACATGCAAGTGAACAGCATCTAAGCCTCTTTGTGTTTGTTGACCCACTCCCCAAAAGGCAGTCAAGGAAATGAGTGGCTATTAAAATATAAAGCTGTGCATTATTAGTGTGCTTATTGATTAATGTTTAGAAGGTATATTGATGGTAGGACATACAGTGTAAGTGCTAATTATTTAATATGATGTAAAATTCTTCATCTTCCTGAAAAACTAAATCAACCAATAGTGGTTTTAAAAGCAGAAATGTTCATGGATTACATAAAAAAATTGATTTGAAGAAAATGAGTTCTTTCATCAGAGCTCAGCCATTTTAGTATAAGGGATGCAACCCCACCTCATGAATCAATCCTGTGAAAATTTGTAGTATATGATATTGAATTCTGCACTGGTTCTAAAAAAAAAAAGTCAATAAGAATAGGGTGGAAATTAATCATAGTTTATCAGTAAATCCTTTAGTATTCTTAAGAGAGCTCCTTACTGTTATGTGAAGTCTGAAAACCTGCAAATAAGGTTATGTTCCATTTAACTTGTCATCAGAATGCCAGGCAGATATTTACTAACTTTGGAAAAATATGGAAAATTCAAGATTGGCTAAGAATCCAAGAGAGACTCTGCATCAGAAGAAACTGCATTTTTTTTTGTTTATTGCTGTCAACCATGACAGTTGAGAGTTGACTTGACAGAAAAGACAAAAGTGTCAAACTATGCTCTCTGTGGTTTTAAATTTAAAAAAAAAAAATTAAATTTGAAAATAACACTGGCATATTCACCCTTGCAAATGTGAGAAAACATACAATAAAAATTTTACAAATAAGGCCTACAGAGTGCCACATATTTCAAATAACTCACATAGTCTTTGGCTGTATGGATGGGGAGAAAACCCTGAGGAATACACTAGGCACTGTGGAAACTACTGCTGATGAGCATACCAACATACCTGAAAACATAAGAAATGAGCTGGCTTTGAGCTTATAAGAAAGCAGGGAAAGTAATAAATACATCTATAAGGAAATGTGACAGGGTAGGTCACTGCTAATAGAAGTTTTGCATTTGCAGCTCTTTAAAAACAGGACAGTCAGACAGGTCACCAAGTAAGCCCATTCCTGTGCGTCAATGCTTCCTCACTCATGGTTGCCTTTGGTCCTAGTGAACTAATACAAGTAAACACGGCTTTGGCATTTGACCATAACTTGGTGTGAATCTTCCCTGGGCTCTAGTGAAGCAAAGAAACAGAGGGAGGTTTGGGAGGTTCTTTTATTACCTGCAAACCAATAGGCTTCGGAGAGCAAAGATCATCCCTGGCACAGCTATGGCAACAGGTAAGTGTGACTCAGCAAAGAGACTGAGACAAAGAAGATGAACCTAAGGAAAGCTGGGAAAAGGACATGGGAAAAGCAGGCTGAGGATCCCCTACAGGGATAAGTGGAGTCAGACACCTGTGAACAAAACAAGAGAAAAGCAAGGCTGTGGGCAAAGCATTGGGTCAGCAAAACAAGATTAGCTGTGGAAAGAATCTGGGGCTGCTGGCAGGACAAGAGATGAAAACAAGGATATGGGAAAGGCTTTGGACTAAAGTTGCTAAGCAGTCTTGTACTCAGGAAGCCTGGAGCATGAGAGCAATAAGACTTAGACTGGAAGAGAAGGACCAAAATCTGCCCCTCCTGGAGGAAAAAAATGAAGAGTCCATCCTCTCCTTTCCATTCCCAAGCTTGGAGAGAATCCCAAATTCCTGAACTTCACTATTTCTCTGTGGATATAGTACATTTCTCAGCCTATCCAGTGTGCAGTTTTGTAGCAAATGACAACCTGGTTCTGAGGACCTACCCTAGTGTGATAGTAGTTCAGTAGTAATTTAGTATTTAGTAGATTATACAGAACCAAGATACTAAATGGACACTTTGCTGCAAAAATTGGAGTACACCACCTAAATTTTCTCTTCCCTCCCACACTCATGGAACAGACCACAAGAATTATGGCACATCACTTACATGATCACATATTGTCCTACCTCACTGAATACACGAATGAAATCAACAGCTAGTTACTACTTAGCTTCATGCCTGTGGGCTCAACGTATTATTCCACGCAACCCCTGCTCTGAAATCAGAGTAATTCATTTTTCTTTTCTTTTTTTCTGGAATTATCATCATTATTGCACCTGAGTTTCTCACAAATATTAATCTTTAAAATATCCATGAGACCTAACTAGGCAGATATATTGCTATTTTACAGATTGGAAACCGAGTCTAGGACAGTCAAAATCATCCACCCATTTTACACTTTCTAACTCACCTTTTCCACAGATTTACAGTTCATATTTGTCACCCTCTTTGAAGGAAACACCACACACCATTCTATTTCAGAATGAAGCAGACTTGAGAGAAAATTCCCTACAATGCATTTTTATCAGTTCTTAGGCAGAATAGAACAAAGTTTTTCAGCCTCTCTCGGTCTTTACTTTACATCACATTCATATGATAGAGTGTGAAGATTATGTCACAGAGGTAGCAGCGGACGATATGGCAAAGCACAAGGTGCCACATTTGGCATGTCAAGATAGACTCAGAAAGCAGGATTTGATTGCTTTATGGGACAGGATAAGGAACAAAGGAAAGAGGAATAGGCAGCAATTCTGTTTCAGCAGTTTTTAACCTTGTCAGCAGCAAATATGTTTCAGGGGAAGATTTGAACATAACAAAACAGTAATCCATTAATACTCTCTCTCTCTTTCTCCTTCAGTAGGATTTTGAACAGAACAGGAGTCCAACTCCGTAGGTTTCAAAAAGCATCCCAGCTTCAAGGGAGTTGAAAATATACCACAGACAATTCTGCTTCAAGTAAAAATCAAAACAATAGGAACCAAAAATCCTGCAGAACTTTAATTCAGAGTAAACCTAAATTGAAAAGATACATTTTAAAAGATTGAGGCAGACTTCCATTGATTTCAACAAGCTTTGGATTTATATCTTTAAAAACCAGACAATTCAAACTGAAAAAATTAAGTAAAAATTGAGGAACTAGATTCTCAATTTAAAAAGCAAACCTGTGATCATTATAACTTTGAGCTTAGGCTGAATTATTTTTCACGATGTGCACTATCTGATTTTATCTGAGTATCTAGTACATTTTGTCACTGTCTAAATTGAGAGTATAATTATTGATTACCTTGCCAGAAAAGTCAAGTTAATGAAAATTAAAATTCTCATATACCAGACCCATCCAAATTAATCTGTTCAATGAGCTCCAACATCAAGATCATGGTCTGCAAAAGTCAGAAACTTCCCTTGGAAGTGTCATAAAACAAATAGCTGCACAGTATACCTCCTGTGCTCTTTCTGAGGTAGAAGTCAAAGGCCAATGTTAAAAGACAACATGCATCTCTTGAATTCACTAGAGTTAGGAATAAGCTCTTAAAAAATGATGCTATATCCTTTGAGGCAAAAGAGTTATTAACTAGGGAGGATGGCTCCTCTTTTTGTAGCTGAGATTAAAGAGGTGTTTCTCTCCAGGGTTCCAAATAAAGTGTCAAATTATTATTTCTTTGAAAGATTTCTCTTTGGTAATCAACTCACTATAAAAAAACTAAACTATCAAAGAAAAATTACTATTAATTTATTTTGGGCTGCAGAGAACTACAGAGAACATGTAAAAAGTACATCACTGTTTCCACTCCCTATGCAATATCATTGAATCCAGCAATAGGACAGTTGTTAGATACAATCAGAAATATAGACCAAGATGTTTAATTCAGAGAAGAACCAAAGAAATATTTGCAGATACACTGGGGGGGGACACCAAACAAAGCAACCCCACAGTCATAAAAGCAAAATGAAATAAAACACAAAATAAACCATCACAGGAAAGTAGTCTGAACCCCAAGCAACAGATTTTTTCTTATAGCCAAAAGAATTGGGGTATTGTGTGCCAGGAATGCACTCTTACCCTCTTTTCTCTTTTTTCACTCTGAATGCAGCTACTGGTTCAAGTATCAGATAAATTTTAACCAAAGTATCTCCATTAAGATTATTAATATTGCATAGGGACTATATTTACGCCACCTATAATTTTGCTTATTAACATGATATCCCAGCTCTTTGAATCAAAGTCACATTTATGCCTCATTGAATAAAGTCTTAATTACTGCCAAATACCAAAATGCTATTAACATGCACATAAACTGTATCTGGTGCATAATTACAGAGATTTATTGAGATGATCTCGCTCAAAATTTTGCATTTATGTTTTTATACTTCTTTTTCATCAACTGTTGAAAAGTAGGAATTAATATCTTCCCATATAATTTTTATTATTAATCCAAATATTCTAAACTCCTGTGTGAATTAGATCAGGTCTGTTACAGGAGAGGCTTTCAGGGGAATTCAAGTGCTGCGCTGAAAAACTGTGCTGATAAAAGGGACAATAGTCTTTTCTTCATCATAACCCAATCTGGCAAAACAAAGCCAGAGCAAAGAAAAACAAGATATTACCAGGAAGACAATGCAGAAGACCACACCGGCAGGAACCATCAATGCTCACAATCTCTTAAAAGCATTGGGACTGTATCTTTTACAGCCACACAATTTCCGTACATCCATATTCACCACATGAGCAAGTAACAAAAAGTTATGAATTGCCTTAAAAGGAAAAATGCCTCTCCACAATTATCATTTAATTATTGTGCAGGTATTATGTGTAACTACTTTATAGTCTGCATAGCTATATAAGCAGGCATTTGTGGTGACCAAATACTTTTCAGTACCAGTAACTACTTCCGTATGTGATTACAACACTTTAATAAATAACAGTGTAGAATGAAGACATAGAAATCTAATGAAATCTAAGTTTGGAAGCATGTCTGATATTTGATATTATCATTAAGGCCTTTTAGCTGTTTAATTGTTAGAGTTCAAAGTTAAAAAGCAAAAAATAAACTTCACTATTTCCTTTCCACAGTCGAAAAATCTTCAATACTGGTTTGATCAGCATTGGAGGCACATCTAAATATTTCCGGGCATTTGGCAAATAAGAAATGTGAGTCAATCTAAATTTTGCATTATAGTCAGTTCTTTAATCATGGCTAGGGGAAGAATATGAAAATTAGAATGGTACGTCAACATCTGTCACTATTTACAAGAAGCATTGTTACTACTTGGCAACTTGAACTTTTATAAAGTATTATCCAAAAAAGTCAGTTCTAAGAGATGGAGATTTTTAACTGCAATATCTATTGTCTTTATGTAAGTACATTTAATCAGATCTGTAATTAATAAATATAAGCTGATAAACAATTAGCCATTCAGGTTGATTGAAGTAAAAAATACCGGTTGTAAAGGAAGATTAATGAAGGGAATGTAAATGTTTATCTATGTCGTTCATGCACCACAGACACTTTGCATTCAAATATATGTATCTAGTGTCAGATATTGACACAACACATTTACAAGGGGATGCAGTAACAAGGGGATTTGCATTAAAAAATTGTGAATATAGCTCTATGAAAGTCAAGAGCAAATATGTCACCAGGTCAGAGGGATTTGTACCTCTGATGAATAGTACCATACTCCGCAGTTAGCAATTCATTTCTAAGCAACTATACACTTAATTAAAAGCTGTAGAATAGAGCAAGACAAAATAATTTAGAAAATAAGGCAGAAAATCAGTACTCTGCCAGTGATATGAAAACATAGACACGTATAGTTCTGAGCATTAATCTTCCCATTCTTGGGCTTGCATTTCATAAAAGCAGTACATACACGCTTCAAAAAGCAACATCATCAAATTCTGAAAGCATATATTGGCTATGCCTGTATACTATTCATGAAAACATCTACTGCATGTATGTAGAGGGTCACACATGCACACTAATCAAGCTGTTTTCTCTAGTACTGCATGTTTGGGAGTTTTCCATTTCAGTGCTACCAATCAATTACCCACAGCAACGCAATGAAAGGCCTCCTATTTAAGTGCAAGCAGCAGACTGTTCCTTCCCGTATTACAAGTAAATTGATCCAATAAAAACTTGAGGAAGGCCTTCCCTGGGTTTTATACTAAGACCATCAAAAAGTAAGTGCAATCAAAACCTCAAAGGAAGTGTCTGTTCCTTCTCTTCATACATATACTCCTGGTTCTAAATACTATCTTTTTATATGAGCTTTTGATTTTGAGTCACTGCATTGTCATTGATGTTATTTTGTCTGACTGCTAAGGAGATGGCCTATGCTAAAGTTCAGCCATCTTTAACTCCAGAAACCTCCCTTGGGATCGTGACTGACCGAGCCCCTATACTTCAAATGTTATTCAGTAGAATTGCTAGGCATCAGTTAAGGCAACAGTTGAGTATCCTGCCTGGCAGCTGCTTGTTTTCGTAATGCCAGAAGCAATATCCAGTTTGTCACTGGATCTGAAATAAAGGAAATTTGTTGTTATTCTTGAGTTTAAACAGTTCTAAAAAAAAAAAAAAATAGTTAAAATCTCTAGGCAATGTTACACTTTCTGCAGAGCCTTGCATACTTATAGCAGAGCTAATGAGTGTTCATTTCTGAACACTCTCTCCAGAAGACTGCCACCAAGAGGGAGGGGGCTCAGGGTGGCAGGTCAAGTGAGTGGATAAAGAAATACCCAGAAAAAGTCAAAGTACATACATAAGTACCCTTACAGCATAACAGTAAACATAAGGGTAAACTCCAGTTTCTAAAAGGATATTCAGAAACTGGAAAAGAAGATAATGGGGAATGTAGCTGAAACTACAGCCCATTAAAATGACTATTAAAATAAATTCCTGTAACACTTCAGTAATCACTTCAATATATGTCTTTTTAAGACTCTATTAAATAAACGGTGAGAAAATTTTGAAGTTTAATCTTAGCACTGGCTAAACATTCTTCATTTCCATTTTAAAAGTAACCAGAGAAATACAAAATGAAAAGGGGATTAAATTGTTCAAAGGCATTTAGGTCCAGACTTTTGAACATTTGGAAACTTTAACAGCACAGAAAAATGGCAGGTGTCCCTGAAATCTGTGAGAAAATAGGTTACTACCTATATCACAAAGATTTGTCAAACAGAATGCAAGATCTCGGTTTTATACATCTCATCTGAGCTACGCACAGTGCCTGTATCAGCACATTGCCTTTGTACACCATTATTTATTATTAATTAAGTACTGACATGTGTGCCATGTCATTAACCAGATTCAGGCACCACGTCAGCACGCGGGGAGACTGATTCAATATTGACTCAGATGGACACATTTCCATATACCAAATCACCAAAGGCCCATTTGCTTGGAAAAGACTAATGACTGATGGAGAGAACTGCTAGTAAAAAGAGAAGATATGAGCTGTTAATGCAGTCGGCCATTTATTCCTCCGGAAATGCTGTAGGAAAAATAAAAGAAACATAAGAAAAAACAAACCAGAAAATAAAAAATGAAAATAAAATTAGATAAATGAGACGAAAATTATAATTTGCTTTGACTGAAATTAGAAAATAATGTGATTTTTTTCTTCCACCAAAAGTAGTGTCTTACTACCCTTACTACCGTATATATTTCATATACATCACAGCAGTGCCATTGCAATGATTTGTACAGAAAGAGACAAATATATTGCCACAACTCTCATTTTTGTAGCATCACTCCTTAAATTATATTTCTCTATACCAATTTACAAAATTAATATGGACTCCGTCATATAAGTATAAAAACTCTGAGGTCACATAGCTTATAATGCAGCCAAGATTTAGATTATAATTCTTGAAGCATCACTATGCCACCATATAGTCATTAAATTTGGGGATTTGGGGGTTTTTTTTGGTTTTTTTTTAAATCATAACTGTGTTCAAATAATTTTGTTGCTACATTATTTTTAATGGTATTGCTGTTTTCTCAGTGGCCAGGATCTCTTATTTGAAGACATAAGTGCCACAAGTCCTCCAGCTGAAGCAGTTGTTAATGCTCTTTCTCTTACAGCTTTTAGAGTTCACAAATAGTTCACTATTTGCTTTACGCATAGCTTCCTGTTTCTGTTTTTAAAGGAAAGATGCCTGACTATCTCAAAAAAATGAATAGACTGTGGCTTTTTTCTTGTGCTGCTTGGCCCTCACTTTTTCCTCACCTTTACTTTCTGTCATCACTTCTAATATGAATCACTTCTATAATGAATTCCCCTGGACCTAACAAGACCTCAGCTGCTCTGTTAGGTACTCAGAGATTTCAAATAAACTCATGTCTATTCACCTCTGCACTGAACTGCATTCGTTATGATTGCCTCTTATTTGCTGCCAGACCCTCTTCCTTCACATTTCCTTCCTGCCTCTGGCCATGACTTCTGGTATGACCTGACTCCTCCTGCCCCTTTTATGATTTCCTTATTAAAAAATCACTCAAACCATGGCAGAACTCATGCTGAAAATGGAAGATGAAAAAGAAGCATCTGATAGCTCGAAGTAAGGTCAGCAAGAATTGCTTTTCTAATGTTTTCATTGGGTCCTCCCCCAGCAGCTTTGTATTGCCTGGTATTTGAGGAAGATGGAATACTCCTTCCCCAAAAAACAGCACTTCCTTTTCAAAGATGTAATCACCATCTCCACCACTGGTGTTCTCTTTCCTTTTTTGCTCACTCTCTCCTCATAAAATCAACTTTGCTCCCCACAGACATATTTAACTCTCAAATATCTCCCCAAACTCACAAAAAACAACACAATGTGCACTGCAAAGGTTTCCCAGTTCCCATTCTCAGAAGAATACAGCACAAATCAGTGAATGATCTTTTGCTGTTTGAAACAAAAAAGAAAACCTTACAGCCATCCAAAAGTAGTGATTTTGCTCCAGTTCTTTTCCATGATTTCAGATTTTTAGAAGGTGAAAATCTTTAGTCAAGGTTAAATTTTGGTATCCCTCTTAGGATGCACCACCATCACACTGATTTTGAATGGACTTTTCAGAAATGATTATATTTTTCAAACTGCCTAAGCAAATAAGCTCTATATGAATATTGCTTTGGCTGCAGAATATTTTTAACAGCTCAAGTGATGGGACCAGATTCAGCTAAAAATGAAAGTTTGTGGAAGAAAGAACTTTTACGGTAGCCGCCACTGAACTCTTCACTACGTCGACTCTCTCAAAAAGTGAAAAATTCTGAAAAGAGTCTGTTGATTTAGTCTTTAAACTCTTTGACATTTCTGTGCAAGGACTATGCTTTTCATGCAACAGCTAATTATGTACAGAAGAGAACAAGAACCGTACGCTCTGCGCGGATCAACAGAAGTCAGTCTTCCTCTTGTACACACTGAATTGTTAAACTCAAAGCATCAGTGATTTGACCGCTACTTTAAACAGACATTTCAGAAACAGAACTACAGACTTCAGCATTTCTTAAGGAGAAAAATAACTTAAAAGTGCTTTGGGAGAAATGAAAACCTTCAGAAGAAGATAGAGCAAGGATTCCCCCTAATGGAGAAAATGTAGACTCTCCACAGACTCCTGTTTTGACTTAAAACTGAAATCAGTATGATGACAGGGAATGTTAATGATATTTTTAATGTACGATGAGTAGTTGTGGTCTTACTAGTATTGTTAAGGGCTGCTGGAAATAGGAATTACTAGACTAGAAGGGAAGTGACTACAGAAAAAATATAAAGCAGAAAAAAAGTAGAATGTTTTAGTTGTCACAAAGTAAGACAGCAAAATTAAAAGATATGGTGTTTAAATTAAGAATTTACCATGGCAAAGCATTAGACCTGCTCTCTTGGCCTTATATTACTTATTATTGCAGTCGACGGAGAACTTGGTAAAGACCCATTGGAGGTGACTTTGGATTTCATAACCCTGCACTGAGCAAGATGAGGACTAGCTCATACCCGCAGCATGTTCTGCCGTGCAGGTCGGTCAGTTTGCTACCATCATTCTATTATCCCATAAGACAGTACTAACTAGCAAACTAGAATCCAGATAAGATCTCCAGAGTTTAAGTTGTATATATTACCAAATGTGAAAACGCCTAACTTCTGTGCTTTAGTTTCATATTCTGTTTACATGTGGCTGGTTTTTTAAACTCTCTTCTTAATAACTTTATTGAAAATTCATAGCCGAAGCACAGATTGCTTTGGAGTAAAGAATATTTTACACTTCATGTTGACAAGCCATTTGCTAAGGTACTTATATAAAATATCTTGCAGATTTTATATGAAAGTTTTTAACTACATAGACTTTCTTGGAAACAATTATACGTACAGATAATACCCATTAGTAGTATCAGGTTATCCTGTGTCACTGTGTAAGGTCAAGTCAGATGAGAATGTTAAAAGAACTGCATCTGTCAGGGTTTTAAAAGTATGACCAGAATAAAAGTTTTTCAGACTTACTTCGCTAAATGAAACTGCAAATTTTAGACACTGTTCATCTTGGTCTTTCACCTGACACAATCACAACCCGTTAAGACAGCACAAACATTTTTATGAAGAAAAATATAGTCCCAGAGACAAAAAACTCCTATTACTTCAGTCAGTAAGGCATCTTTTAGTTTTGTGGAAATGGCATTTACTAACCATAGCTATGTTTTTCTCTATCATTTGTGTCTGTATTTAAAAAAAGGGTGTTTTAATTAAAAACAGCTACTTGAAGTGATTTTTTTCTTCCCGTGAATGAGAAACTTGATTCCTTCAAATAAAAGATTAAGGGCAATGAGAAGCCAGCTGATATAATGGCCACATGAGATCCTGTTGGATTCACACTTTGTTCAAAAGCATGCAAAAGCAATAAAAAAAGCTAAGCTTTACTGACCTAAACTTAAAGTCTATACCTTTAATATCCAGTTACACTGCAAATAATAAGCTTAAAATCTGATGACTTGACTTACGGATATGCCATTTTCTCCCTAGCCATTCTTTTTATTTTAAAATACAAACTAAATTTTCCAAGGTTCTCATACTTTGCAAGAACATGCTACTCAAGGTGGGTCCTTTCCCAGAATGTTAAAGACATTTCAAAGGAGTACATATAAACCAGGGAAACTCTTAAGTATGCATAGCTACTTAGAAGGACCTGTTTAGTCAGAGATGCTAAGAGTCTTAGGAGACACAGATTTATTTGCCTTATTCTTCAAGCACTTGTCCTTGATGCCAAGCCTGGCAGGCAATAGCAGCTATTGAATCCCCCTAACAGTTCCTTATTAACTGCTTCTGAAGAAAATTATACTTTGACTTTGTTTCTTCCCAGATCAGTTACAGGGATTGATGTAAACTGCAAAGCCATACAGATGCAGTTGCAGTAATGGCAACTCAGACAAATCACAGCTAGCGGGATAGTCTGATGGACTCCACAGATTTACTTTCACATGCGAAATTCAAACAATGCCTGCAGGCAGGTATGTGGAAGTGTATAAATACAGTTCCAAAGAAAAGATAATTTAGTATGAGATAGGCTGATTTTAAAATCTTTAACTCAAGCACACCTGTAATCTGAAGAATATTTACATTTGGATTCTGACTCATGGCATTGGCCCAGTTATGATACTATTTTCTTCACAGATTTTTATGGAAGGAACATCATCCTCTGCTGTTTCTCTCACTGCAGAAAGTAAGAATCTGAAAAACTTTATGTTCAGTGGGGAATCTATAAAAACATCAGAAACAAATTTCTGTAGTCCATGAAATTTCTCAACAGCAGGGCAGGTGGAGAAAGATAAAAAACCTTTGTCAGCTTATGATTCTTGCATTGGTTCATGGTCATAAAGATTTTTCTGAAAGAATACTAACTTATCAAAAGCATAAAGAAGAAATCATACTAAATGTCTATGAAAAGACAAAACAGCGTTACAGACATTTGGGAAAAATCAGAGGAAACTCAGAGCAATTATTATGCTATGTTGTTTTGCACTGACATCAAAAAATATGCTTGATAAATGTAATGGTTCTCCAAAGTGGAGAAGATCATAACAATTGCATTTGTATTCTCATTTAGCCTTGTTATGTCGCAGATAAAAAAGATTGAAAGATTAGAATATTGGAAAGTCAGCTTTCTCTGTAAACATGAATTCATCATGCAGTATTATGCTTATGGATTATTATTCAATTGCATTATTCAAGGCTAAAGTTGACATCAGTTTTCATTATTACATCCTACCTAACTTTGTTCTGGAAACTTAGTTTATCTGAAACTGCCTCATTTAATTTGAGGCTAAACAAAAGAGATGAGACCCCTCTGTTGGCCTTTGGATTCCATAATCACAGCACAAGGTTGCAGAGACATCCCACCTGATGTGGCGAGGTGGCCAGGAAAACAGTGTTTGCCTCTGTAGCAGTTGATGCTCGAACTCCGAGGTCTTCAATGTTGGTCCTCTTCTAAGAGTCTCACCTCTTAGTCTTTGAGGTGCCTTTTTATCCTTTCAAATCATCATGATCTGTGGCCTTTTGTACTTTCTCACTCTGTCCAGGCTGACTGTTCAATGTTCCTGGTGAGTCAGTTCCAAAACTGACCTAGAGATAACTGCTCTTGTTGCTCTACTTTGTGCTTGCTCTGCAGCCGTCTTAACTGCAGTGTTGTCACATTATTTACTTTTTGGCCTGCTAAATGTTAAATCAGCAATTTGCTAAATATGCTTATGCTAAATCCATATAACCATAAGGCAGTAATCAAACTGCTGATTTAGCAATTCAGCTAGTCTCTGTCTTGCCACTAGAAAAGCTAAATCTATCTGTGCGAGGTTGGCAATTCAGGCAATTTACCTCAGCTCAAGTCCCTTAGCATTGATCCATGACCCACTGCTGCCTTCAGATTTTCCCACACAAACGCAGAACTTTGCAGATATTGAGAACCTGAACAGGAGGCTATCCGAGCATGACCCCAGTTTGAAGTGCCTTCTTACTTTTTGTTTTTTTCCTAAATCATATTTCATAAAAATACAAACATAGAAGCCAAAAAAAACTCCTGAAGACAGTCAACTTTGCTTTGAAGGGGGTGAAATGTTTGTAACTCTCACATCCGTGATTATATACAAGATCACATGCTACATGTACATGCAGTCATTTTAATTCTTCTGAATATGAACACAAAAGAAATGGGCAGCTGGCAGGAAGAGCAGGAGCATTGGCAGCTGTCCTGGTTTCGGCTGGGATAGAGTTAATTTTCTCCCCCATCCCACCGCGGGGGAGTGGCAGCAAGACAGCAGCAAGATCTGCAGGAGGAACAGCAGCAACAAAAAGTAACAGAGCAGGAGGAGCAAATGGGATGAGAAGGGATTGTGAGTTCTGGGAGAAGAGGCAGGTGGGTACGCATAGATAAGGTTCCTAAAAGGCCACTTAGGAGTGTGTCTGAGGAATATTGGGAACAACATGTCAACTCAAGGCTTAGCCTGTAAATAACCAGAAAGTCATTTTCTATAGTGCATTTGAAGAAAAAAAAGAAGAGTCTTAAATTCAGAATAGTACAGCACTGTTTTATCTGGAAGATTCTTTAAAAGAATGAAAGAGGACACAAGTGAGTGAGTCAGAAGGCAAGAAATGTTTTAAATTATGTTGGCCATCACCATGTTTCAAAATACTGTTTCCATAATTAGGATTATTTTATAGTGTTTCCAGAATCACAACAGAATCTTAGCTTTCCAGTAAGTCTGTATTTCTTTTGCTTGCAGGAAAATGGAATGCAAAGGTGCAAACTGTGAAAGTTCAAAATAGTCAAAATATGCTTGCTTGCTTATTATAATTAATAATAACTGAATTGTTACGCAAGGCAATTTCTTAAGATGTTTTGATACATCAGATAGTACTATGAGCTACCAGACCTGAGGACAGTTACTTCCATATAAATCTAAATGCATAAAACATACCATGATCGTGTTTTATTATTAGTACATGAAACCTTATTCCTTGTTTGCTAAGAAAATGTGTCTGCCCAGGAAATCCTGACCAAGGAGTGTGTTGGGCATATCTGGCACTGTTCAGACAGCAGGGGGCTGCAGGGTGCCCTGTGTGGGAGGAGGCCATGACCAGTGCTGGTCTCACCTTCTCCAGACAGCTCTGGAACAGATGGAAACAGCCCATTGTGCGCCAAAACTTCCACCAGCTGGGGAGCATGTGGTGCCTCTGCTTAAATATATTTAAGAAAGTGGCGGCCAGAAGGGGCAGGAGATGTGAGAGGAGAACAAGACGACACATGTAAGAAGATATATGAAGAGATGTGTTTAGAGAATTGTGGAGAAAAAACAGAGGAGGAGAAACAAAGACGACACATGGCAGGAGACATTGTGGGGGACATGCCTGTAGACATGCTGTTGGAAGGAGCTGCTCCATGCCAGAGAAAGGATATCTCTGAGGAACAGTAGCCCATGGGCAACATGGGGCCATACCAGGGCAGAGACATCCCCCCCAGACTGCTGCCCATAGACAACCCATGCCAGAGCAGATGAAAATGCTTAAGAAGCAAGGAGCAGCAGAAAGAAATCATTATACAGTGACCTCAGCCTCCTGCGCTGCCCATCACCTCGCCAAAGAGATTGGGACAGACTGAGTGTTACGTGCTGCAAAAACAAGGAATGTTGAGAGACTGTGAAGGTGAAGGAGAGGTGTTTGCCTGAAGTTTTGTCTGGGAAAGGAGAAGGGAAGGTTATTCCCTAAGTGTTCATTCAATTGTTTACATCTACTTTTTTTCTTCAATAGCCGACTCGGTAATTAAAAGTTTACATTAATTAGCAATAGCTAAATTAAGTTAAATTCCCCAAGTCAAGACTGGTTTTGCCTGCAACAAGGAGTCAAGGATTTTTCTGGGGAGCACTTGATCTGCTGAGGAGAGGCACAATGTCAGAAATACTGAGAAATTCTGATCGCTTAGCTGGCTCCCCCTTTCTAAAGCAGACCTTCCTGCCAGAATAGCTGCATCAGCTTTTCTTGAATGATTCCATCTCTGTTTTTCCATCTGTACAAGCCTGCCATATGTTTCCCTTCCTGCTCACTTTGGCCTCACGTTCCACTGTGGCACTTGAACCTAATGAACAGCTTTGGAAGGTTTAAATTGCCACTATTATCAGTTGCTTAAAGCTCCACCATTGCCTTTACTTACTGGAGTACATTATTAATATATCAATATCAGCAACCAGCCCATTAGGTTTTACTTAGCTAATGAACAATTATTTATTGTTTATCTTCTTTTGTCTACTCTCTACATCTTTATTAAAATTGCCTAAAATTTTTTATGCATTCCAAGAACTGCTTTTTTGTAGTTCTAAAAAGGTAAAGTGCTGAGGCAACAAAAAATATTAGAGCCAAATATACATTTTAATATTCATCTTGGTATAAAGGCAGAATTGATTTGTCATGTTTGTTATTCCACAAGCAAGCTTACAATTTAAATTGCAACAATGATATATCCACTTACTGAGGTAATATTATGAAAATAATAATCTCCCTCTACTGACTCCTAGTTCTGAGAATATCTGTCACACCTTCCAATGCAATAAAAATACGTAAGCCATGGAAATGGCAGACTTTAAATGTAAAGCCCATGAAGGAGGTTTGGGTGTCTCACTCCACGGTTAGATTTAAAGTTCCGTTCTGGAACTCAAAGTTTCCCACACCTTCTTGCAGCAGCCTATTTTCTGGTTGTACTTTCTAAGCCTTTGCACCCTTTTTACTCCCCAATGAAATCACTTGTAATGCTTCTTTGTCTTCTTAGTAAAATGTTCTTTTCACTATGAAACTGAAGTCTGTTCCTTGCTGAGTGAGTATCAACTGAATTCAACTGGAGCTAAGCATCGGGCAGACTAGCATTCATGAACACTAAGTAAAACAGGTAAGCTTATTGGCAGTCTTGGTTCTAAATGTTTGATAAAGGGTGTCATTACACTATTTGCCTAATGCTTCTTCCTTCGCTCTCTGCATTGCTCAAATTTTAAATACATTAATTAAAAAGATACTTTAAAGATGAGGAAATCTGACCAGACTGACAAAGCGTGACATTCTCTCTTTATGTTTCGTGCCCCCTTTGTAAACAAGCATTTTGTTTCATCTGGCAATCTGTATTTCAGTCAGTAGAGGGAGTCTCCTATTCAGTGGAGCCACATTCAGTTCCATTCATTTACTCTCAAGCTTGATGTTTGGGGGATAATTGATTTAAAGGTCGAGGCCAGCAAACCAAAAAAGGCTATGAAGCAGAATGTTTTCTCTTTATTTTTATTCAGGGGGGATGGAGAACTAAGATCTTTTGCCATCTAATTGTCAGTAATGTTTTCTTGCAAAAAGAAGAAAAATGTTAATCCACTCTTATCTTTCCTCATCTCAGCATTGGTTTGCAAAGGCCTTGAATGTTTTCAACAAGAGGTAGTAAAGATTTGGCTGCAGAAGACAGGATTTTTTTTTCAGGACATGAAACATCAGGTCTTGCAAATAATGGCTATTTCCCCTCAACTCTTTGCACTGTTGCCTCTATCTATGTACTGTTGCCATTAGTATTGAGAGAGCCATTGTTCATTGTAAGAAAATATAAAAGAACATCATTATAAGTTCAGATTTCTACAGTGGCTTTCTGGAGGGGTTTTGATCAATGCAAAAGGACTGCCTGAAAAGAGAAACATTTTCCAAGAGAATGTATTACACAGAAAGAGAATGCTCTAACACTGAAAGAAACTGGAAAAAAAAACGTACCTACCAGTAGACTAGACAAAGGGCACAGGTCGAGGCCTTTTCTTTGAAAGCACTGATTAATGTGAGGTCCTGTTACCTGCTATAATCATCGTTTTGTTCCGAGTGAAAGGTTTCCTACATTCCTAATTTGTCTTAGGGATGGTAAAAGAGAAAAAACTGTCTACCTTGGTCCAAGGGTGAGACAGTTTCATTTTGCGTTCAGTTCAAAGTGATGGATACAAAGGATACAGGTTGTCGTACAAATGTTAACTGAGTGATTCCCTGGAAAAGCAGCCCCTGCAGCTCACATCACTCAACTATTTATCTTGATGAGAAGGGGCATTTAGATTGTTTCTTAAATAACATGTTACTGTGGCAAAGTTAGCAAGAACTGTTAAATCCTAATAGGGAAAAATCTCCATTTATATTCATATGAGTACTCTCGTATTAAGGAAAGACTAGATATTTGCACAAATTAAGTCTCTGTACTTGATTTTTCACCACGAAATGTAAAACTCGGTGGCAATTCCTGCTTTCCCAAGATTGGTAATCTAGGTGTATAGGGGTCCTGATGCTGTTTTCACTGAAGTCCGTAAGAGATGTCCAATTGATTAAAATGGGATTTACACAGATATTTTGGAGGGGGAGCTGGGGCAGGGAAGAGTTCAGCACCTTTCTTTAATGATGGAACAGCAAAAGGAAGCCCAGGACAGACAGGCTTCTAGGATTCAGTTAAGTGCCTAAATTAATGTACAATAAATACAGGTCAAGAGCCACGGAATATAGAAAGTAAATTACAGCAAAAGGCTCCATTAGCTACAATTGTAGACAGAGTAAAATCGATACTGAGATTTTGCCCATTGCAACAGCAAAAAGAAACAGTTTAACTACTTCTAATACAAGGAGTCACTGACACTAGGGATGTGTCCTGTCCAGGGTGTGAAACTTTGGAGTCAACACTATCACCGACATAATGACTTTCCCCATAATCAGCAGACATTCTGCCCCAAACTTTAATTTGGTTCAATGAAGGTGTGATGTCCCATGCCACACAGTCTCCTAGTTTCTGAGGACTCTGCCCAAAAATGGCAGCCCTGCTCTTTCTATTCTACCAGAATATTTTGTCAACAACTAAATGCTGGAACTCAGAGGTGGTGTGGAGTAATTGACTTTTGTGCTGTAGCGAAGCATGGAAACTATATTACTCACAAAGCATGTACACATTCTGCCACCTGATGTAAGCATACAACAAAAACTCTAATTACTTCTAAGAAGTATTTTAGTTTAGCGCTACAGTAAGAGTCAAGAAGCAATACTGTCTTGGATACAGTTCAAAGGTTGTGAAACCATTCATCCCTGAAACCGATATTGCCAGGACTGAAGGTGAAATGTGAAAGTCCCTTCACAAATCCATGGTGCATGAGAGTGAAAGAAAGAAACTTCCATCTCCATCCTTACTTCTCCTAGCAAAAGCCATGAACATCATTATTAATTGGAAAAGCATATAACATTTTGACTGAGAATGGCAACCCAGGCAGAATTCAAGAAAATTAGGAGACTTGAATAAATATAGAGTCTAGCATGTTTTGTCTCTTAGAGTCAACTTCATGTGCCCTCCTTGAGTAAGTGTTTTCTAGCCATTCTGCACTTCTGATGGTGAGCAGAACTGATCAAACAAAAAAACTAGCTCTGTAATTTATAGTAATGATAAATACCAAAACTTCCAGAGGCCAAACCCTCAACAAGCACCCCCAATACCAAGTACAATGCAAATTGTATGCTAAAGACAGTCCCTGTTCCTCACCTTACATCTCAAGTTACTGATTAAGGTATGATTACTAACCTTTTATTGATCTGATAAATCAGGTGAAGCATTGCTGATGTTTTATGCAGTACTTCAACTTTTCTCTATTGCCCTTTTAAAGTAAGCTATAAAGTGTGGGCAGCCATTCTTGAGTATGAAGTGAGCTTTTAAGTTAAAATGAGATTTTCGAAATGTTAGGCGTTGCCTTATGCAACTCAATGCTTGGCCACCATTTGGTGCTTTGGACATTCCCCAAACAATTTACAACAAACATCAACATGCAGATGTTTGATTAAATAGCAAGATTAAATAACATTTACTATTTTAAGTCCCTTAAAACATTTGAGCAAATGCCACCTGTGCCTGTCTCAGGATGGGTACTTTTGTAAAACTTCAGCTACATCTGTTAAAGCCATCCAACCATGATGATATAACAATGTTTTCTTTCTCTCTCTCCCTCTCCACACACACATGTATATATAAAGACATTTACATGTCTTTCTCCGTGCTTAAAAATATATGTTTCTCACACATATGACATTTTGTTCAGATATTCTATCACCTCTGGACTTTGTCACAAACACCATAAACTTATATGGAAGACCCCCTTTCATCATGCAAATCTCTCTAGTCATCTCAATGAGAATTCACCTACACTTTGCCAACTTACAAGACCAGACAAATCATTTTGATCACCCACAGCACACCCTTGTTAGCATTCAGCTACTACAGACAGTACCAGAAAGCTATGCAAGAGAGCTAAATAAGCCAGCTTATATGCAACCAAGTAGCATTGAATCAGCTAAGTATCCCATTCTTGCTGACTATGAAATGGAGACAAATGGAAAATAAAACTGAGAAGGTGAAACAAGGATGTCTACTCTGTGCTGAACAAGGTAGAGGTCCCCATAAGGGTTACCCCATGCTGACAGGAGAAGATGTAGATGTGGGGGTGGGGGGGTGTCCTGCATTTCACATTTATGGTCTCATGTCAGAATATTGCAACTCAGTCACTCTTTTTAAAATTAATGGCAGGCTTAGAACAGGGCTGCAGTATGTCAGATAAAGATTGCCTGTGCAAACTGACATACATAGAAAACATGCAACTTTATTTGATGCATCCTGTGAATTATATAATTTTTTCATTGATTTTAAGTTTGTGCATGAACTTTTTATTTGATCAAATAAATTATTTTCTAATAAGAGCAGATGCTACTTTTAGGTAAACCAATTTAATGTATTGATTTATACTAAATTTGCAGTGTAGTATGTCATAAGAAAACAGATATAAATCCCATGACTTACTAGGTCTGTTGTATCCTTGACTAGCCGTGATGTAAGACATTTCCTCAAGATGTGTAGACAGCTCCTGACTTTTAACGGGAAGACGCCCTTCAACAAGGCAAGATCGAGTCACAAGAATGTGACTACAGCTATCTGCAAACCTAAGTACCATTTTCTATCCTTTCATTTTCACTGAAGCTTTGAAGTAAATACGAAAGGAGCCAGAACTGAGCAAATTACCTGAGGACTGAAACATTTTTGACATAAGTCTCAAATGCAGTTCAAGTCTTTTATACTTCTTCTTCGTTCTTCTAGTTTTGTTTCATCTCAGAATGTGAGTGACAGTAGTGATGATAGAAAGATTGGACAGCTGGTCTCAGTTCCCCATGTTGGATACAGATAGAAATGCTGTGAGATGCCCTCTTTCAGGAGCCTCAGAGCCTGTGCAGCAGAAACATTTAACTATTTCTTGCTGAAGGAATTGTGCAACAGAAAGGATCCATTTCACATCCACTACTTCAGCAGGTCCTGTATGCTAAAAGATTTCCTCTCTAAGTGGAAAGGCTGTAATTTCAAACCCATTTGCAACTAACGTGCTGAATTTGCTGTGCCAGCATGAAAAATTCTCAAATCTCCCTACTGCCATAAGGCCCAGTAAGAAGTTGCTGAGCAATCCCTACTTTGATCCATCCGCCAAATATGGGAAGAAAACATATGAGTTCTTCAAACATTTTTTAATATAAGCAAGTCTAGGACAATGAAATCACTATGAAATCTGACTTAGAAGTCAAAGCAATTACTTATTCCAAGTATCATCCTCTAGAAGACAGTTTCTAACTACCTCCGTCCCTCTCTACCCAAATGATTAAACTACTTTACCAGTCTGTGTTTTGCCTCAATTACCATCCACTCCATGTCCCAAGGAATAAGGGTAAGGATTCCATCACAATGTGAAGGGGTAGAACTAAGACTGGACTCATATTGAAGTCAAAGCAATTACTTATTCCAAGTATCATCCTCTAGAAGACAGTTTCTAACTACCTCCGTCCCTCTCTACCCAAATGATTAAACTACTTTACCAGTCTGTGTTTTGCCTCAATTACCATCCACTCCATGTCCCAAGGAATAAGGGTAAGGATTCCATCACAATGTGAAGGGGTAGAACTAAGACTGGACTCATATTTTCTGCCTCTACTTTAAAATATGTAGGGATGGAAAGGTAACTGGTGTAAGAAGCCAATTTATATTTCCCACTACCACCAGGTCAGTTCCCAGGCAGATAACTGTAGGCAATTCTGGCTTCCTCTGTGCCACTTACAGCTTGAAGTAAGTAAGAGAGTCTATCCACGCTCTTGCTGGCATAGGCAAAATAGGGGAAATACGCAAGTTTTGAAGCATACAGGCTTCTAATGGAGGGCTTATATGCTGAAAATTTTTCATAAATTTTTCATAAAGCTTTGGCTTATATACTTAAATCATCACAGATTTAAGTTTTTTTAATATCATCTACAAAATGTTAGCAAATGTGCAACATTTGAGGGATAGGGGAGTGATTCTACAACATTCTTACTTTTTCATTATGCATCATTCTGGATTAATAAGATAGATATAATTATTAGATACAGTATTGTATGCCATGCTAAACATAGCAAGAATGGGGCTGTTCCACAAGGTAAGGTCACCAGGGGTGACCCCAGAAGAAAGCAGGGAAGTGCCCTCACTGGCAGGGCACAGTCCCAGGACCTGAGCAGGGCAGGGATGGTAATCATCAAATACAGGGAAGGTGACAAGTCAGGTCTGAGGTGAGCCCGGAAAATCCAGTCAGGACCAGCACAATAGGACAAGACACAGGTCGGCCCACAGCTCTGCTCAGGCAAGGGCTGAGGCCCAAGCTCACCTGGAGCCCCAGGCCCATGGGTCCATGGGTCCAGGTTGGGGCTGGGCAGCACAATTAAGGGCTGTCCCCCAAAAACATCAATGATGCCAGTTAGAGCACTGTCTCCACTAATACTTAATGCTTCATAGAAGGCCAAAAAATTTCACAGGTGGAAATCAAAACACTGATAGGTGACAGACAGGTTAAGTTTACTTTAAAAGAAAACAGCAAAACAGTTAAATCCAGTTGGGGGCCAGACACGA